>NW_015160882.1:174261-215153 GCF_001447785.1 Gekko japonicus
TCCTCCCATCCTTCTCCGCTAGTGTTCCTCTCCCTCTAAGTATCGCTGCTCTCGTTTTCCTCTGGCTTGAGTTTAGAGAAGACTTCAGCGTCTGGCCGGGTGACTACAGCAACTCCACGGTATCACCCAATGTCTTTAAAGATGGCTTCACAAGACTTCATAGGCCAGTTTTGGTAGCCATGGTGACCAAATGCAACTCTTGCTGTACAGCACAGCTTGTTCGCAGAGTACAATGACCTTGACCAAGCATGAGGTATCCCATTTGATTACTGAACCTTGGCTGAAAGCACTGTATTCTGAAGTAAGGCCCCCTGGCACAGTGGGAGGTAAAGCAGCCAACAATGGTATTCGAAGTTTCATGAGACTTCAGGCACTATTTCTTTGCTGTACTACTGGTTTGTGATGTGTCCCAGATGCATATGAAGACCATAGGAAGCTGGGGTGAGGGACAAATTGGCAATTGAATTGCATTTCTCTGAATACTTCAACTCCCCCAGATACACACCTGGAAAGAGTGAACCAGGTCAACCCCACATATGAGACATTTACCTAGGCCTGAGAGGTGTAGCCAATAAAAAGCCATGATTAGTTATTCTAGAAACTACCTTTTTAGTTCTTATAAGCAGCTCTGTTTTTCTTTTGGGATAATTTTTGCTATTCTCAGATCCCAAAAACTCCCTTTAAGTTGGCTCATTCATTTTCCATTGTCTTCCTGGCCCTGTGCCTAGGAATGAGAGATGGTTCTTTCATTCTTCTCTTTAATTAAAACTTATGAAGGCCGGATGATTTGCTTTTAGACTGAAGGAAGCTCTCACTATGACATGGCAAGGTTTCAAAACCCTAGGCATAAAGACTTTACACACTGTGTAGCACATCATCAGGTATAATTAATGTTGGAGGAGGATGGGTGGAGATGAGAAGTTACAAATAAGTAAATAATTCAAGTGACCAGAGGCATATAGAAATTCCAATCTTCAGAAGAATCTGTTCCCTTCTCTAAACTTTAGGTTCTATTAGCCCTTTTTCTGGTAACATCTCCTGACTAGTTCCCAGTGATTTAAAATATCAATATAGACCATTTCATGATCATATATTGCAATAATTAACAAATAGTAGTGAGTTTAAAACAGATTTTTCTTTTCTTTTGCCAATGCATTTTTTCCAGCCACTTATAAATCCAAATGGCCTAAACTCATCTGATTTCACACTCATTCTTTAGCCCCCATATTTCCCAAAAAGGCATAAAAAAATGCTGTTCAGTGTTGGATTTGGCTTTGGTGTGGAAAGGGGCATACAGCAGAAAACAGAACTGGCTTAAATTGCTACTACATGTTTATATAAGCCACTGCTCTATTCATATAAAGGGGTAGGGATTTCCACCGATTCCACTTCCAATCACAGCCCTTGGGCCACATGCAACATTGCTCCCAGCATTTCTCTTCCCCCCATATTTTTCAGGGAGTATAGAGGGCTGGACAAAGGGTAAGGTAGTAATCATCCTTTCAGGGAAGTCTGATTCATTTATGGATATTTGGATTCAACCTGTGAAAACAGAAAATTCACAAGAGACAGAGGGTGCCCATCATTTATGCATTTTATAACCATTTTATAAAATTTCAGTGAAAGACTCACCATATTTATTGAAGAAAATGAGAACAACTTAAAAAGTTATAATCCCATCAATACATTGAAATTTGATGTTATAATCCCAGGTTTAAAGCCCCATGAGTATGAAGCAGGGTGGCCTTGGCCTAGTCACTATGGCAGAGTTCTCACCAAAGATGATAAGCCTGTGTCTGCTTAGCAAAATTTCTGACTGCAAGTGGCAGCTCACATGACTTAATGTTCCGCCATTAAAAAAAAATCTAATCTTTTACACAGAGAATTAGATGTCTGAGAGAATGTAACCTGACATTCTAGTTTCTACCTGTAGCTATGCCCCCTGGTTTGCATAAAAATTTGAAATCTAAAAAAGAGGGAATTAAAGCTCTCCCCAAATAACAGAAGGAACACCTCTAGTTTTAAGAGATGAATGCCCCCTGAGGTCTTGCAAGACTACACTCTGAGACGTAGGTGGCCATCTTTGGGGGTTGCTATGCAATCACAACAATATTGCTGAGCCTTCCAAACCTCTACATTTGGCCCAAACTACACATTATATTTATCCAGGGCTTTTTCTATGGCATGCAAGCGGGTTGAGGAGGGCTCACAAGTGAGCAGGGAAAGGGCATGTAGCCAGGGAAGGAAGACAAGTTGGAGGTTGTGATGGAAGTATGGGGGCCCTCAGGCTCCCCCCTTCTGCTTTCCCCTGCAGTCTTTCTGCTTTCCTCCAACTTGATTTCCCAGTCCTCTATGAAAGCTAGAGCAGCCTTTGATTAAAGGGACCAGAATGTAGTAAGAATGAAGCATGCCCTCGTTAGAGCACATCTTTATAGAAGCACAAGCAAGAGCTGCTTGCTCTGGTTTGACATTATGACAAACCATAATTAAGTTTCCGTAACCATGGTTTGGCTTTATGCTTGAGGTAAAAAGATCCTTACCATATAGCAACTGTGCTTGTTAGACAAATGCACTCTAAATGTGGATAATTCAACTGTGACAGTATCAGGAGGCAGCCTCATCTTCCTGAAAGCCAATGACAGTGGGCTGAGTCATTTAACTGAACTGTACCAAACCATCCAGAAAACAACAACAACACAACTGCTCATGTTTATTAAACCCAAAGGCTATATTTGCAAATGGCTGTATGAAGGGAACATGTCCTTCACTGTTTGATACTAATATGGGAAATCTTTCTCTTCCTTCAGGAAGATATCATAAAGGCAGTTGGGTGCAATTCAAAAAACCTCAGAACAATATTAAACAGAAAACTGCTGAGCATCTAGAACAAAGAGTATTGACAACACTACACTGTTTAGGTCCCAAAAGAGTACATTTAGAAACCAAGTAACTGGAAATAAATGCTGAAATAATTCCATGGTTCACCAAACATATGCAATAATATGTTGATACTAGTAAATTTACAGGTAATGAATCTGAACGTCTAACAGGTCAGGATTAAAAATTAAAACAGAAGTGGATGCCATTTTCAGAAGTGGGAGCTGTTTTCTGGTGTCACTTCTTTGTCATAAGCACTACCACCAATGGAAGGTTGTTTTCTTAAGGTAATCAATTGTATCACATATTTTGTTATTTTAAGAAGAATTGAGAAAATTGGACTTATATTAAAACTCACATTTGACAGTTGAAAATGAGTCACCTACATGCAGTAGTAACTAAGACATAGGAAACACTAAACTTGATCCATGTCAACAAATTGTGCATACCCACTATCAGTTATGTTCCAGTGGCTGACATACTTGATATCATATTGCCCAATACTCATTTCATTTAATCCTTCTGAATTTTACACTTTTTAGTTTCACTGTTTGTTGCTTAGTTTTGGGATCCTGTGACAAGTAGAACACAACAGTCACTATTAACTATAAGCAATGCTTCAGAAAGGAGGAACAGTGTTTTTAAAAATTCACATCAAATTCAAATTAACTCAGTTTTAAAACGAAGAAGATTCACTATGTATGCTCCAACTGTCTTGATTCATCTGGGAACAGCTACAATTTTCTGACTCACTGCCTTCTAATTGACCTGATTTCCCTTTTTCTTTTATGCATATATGCACACGAACCTGCGCATGTGCCATGGTATACAAGAGAAGACAACTAGACCTTAGCTATCTGTACAGGTTTAAATCTATCAGCCTTATTACTGGAGGGTCCCCTCTCGGAGTATGATCTCTGTGCTTGCCCACACTCCTAGTAATGATCACAGAAAGAGAAAACTTTGAGCTAACCACCCCCTCCAATGTCACGGGGAAAAGACTCTCCCTATCACCATGCAAGCCCAGATGTGTATGTCACCTTCACTACAAGTCTGAAGCCCACTAACACTGTTGCTGATGATCAATATTACTTTCCTGGCAGCTGCTTCACACTACCTGCAACTGGAGACTGTTGAATTCAGGGAGAGGAGAAAAGAAGCCTCACCTTAGGTAGAGAGAAAAACAGGATGCTTGTATGCCATGGAGTGGAGTAGGCTGTTCAGAATCCTGGCTCAAGACATGTGGGCAGTGCTTCAAACAGGGACATGAAAAGCAGTGCCTCACCTTAGCAGTAAATGAACAGGGACAGGTTAGTGTGGTAAGATATACTCTGGCCATGTATAGAGACAATCTTTATCATGTTACCTACTCAAAACTCAGCCCCATAGGTCCAAGAGACCTATAGGTCCATATACTTTGCATTCAGAAAAGTATGTTCAATTCCTGGTTACCTCGAGTTAAAGATTGTCTACTAATAGGTCTCCAAAAGACATTTATCTGCCTCAGACACTAGAAAGCCACTTCCATTTAGAGTAGACCACTGTTCTAGGGTATCTGCCAGTGCCCCACCAGCTCAGTATGCTTGACCTACAACCTCTCCAGGCACCTCTCAGCACAACTGCATCACAAATAGTGATTTTAAAATCTCACAGCAGTTCTTCATTTCTAAAATCAGGCAGTGTGAGAACTCAGCCATCACTAAACGAATTCCATCCTCCAAGATGACTGCTACTTAATTCTTAAGAACCAACTAGAGGTGGTTAGCTATCCATCTGAAAAGTAAAGGCACTCTATATATGTTCCAAAACACCATCATCTTAGTTATTATTTCACATTTTCTAGGTCAGAGCTTTGACTAAAGTTTTGAAGCTAAACTCTGGATCTTTCCTTAAATTAGGCCCGTGGTTAATGGTGTGGGCCTATGGCATAATGTGAATTTTTCTGTGTACATGAGCAGATTTTGTTTAAGAACATGGCATTTGCAAGAAAGGATTTGCCAGAGATTATGTGAACATGTATTTAAAATCATGTATACAACATCCTACCCAACCTTGCACTCTTTGTTTCAGTTAGTGGTAATTACGAACAAATCAGAGTAGAATTCACTAACAAAGATACAGAGATCTGTATTTGGCTCCCGAAATAGCCACGCCCGAATAAAAACTGATATTATTCAGCTTTTATTGGCTTTTGTTCGGCGCAGCTAAATGCATTCAGTTCACTGGCCAAGTCAGGCTGCCACGACGGCACAACTCAGCAAGGGAACTGAATGCATCTAAACTTTAAATGCCTTCAGTTCACTTGTGAAGTCACAATGCTGCTGCAGCATGACTCAACGAGTGAAATTCTCCATTATACCCTATGGGGACAGTCCCCATAGGGTATAATGGAGCTGAATAAATTCAGGTTTCCCAAATATTTACCCAAATACCAGTACAATACCAATACTGGTATTTGGAAATATTTGGGAATACTGATATTTTTTCAGATCCAAGAGACCTGAATCGGTAAAAAACCAAAACTTTTTTTGCACACCCCTAATGGAAAGTCTATTGTAACCCACACTTAACACCTTAAATAGAAGTATAACAGATCCAGTTGGTCAGCCGTGTTGGTATAACAGGTTAGTCAAAAAGCATTACATGATCTTGAGTCAAATGTAATCTATATTGATGAATTTTGAATATATGCTCTGACAAAGATATCTATAAGCAGAAACTTAACAATATAGTGTATTTCTCTCTCCCGGCATCTTTAAAGTAGACTTGCCCCTATTCTCCCTATATCATTCCCTTTCCCTTCTCCTACATTGCCACAAATGAGTCATGCCAGCCCACATTGTCTTGCTAAGTCCTGTCTCATTAGACCACAGTTCCCTGGAACAAAGAGAGCAGACTGAGAAGGAGCACAAGAAATGAAGAAAATTATACACCTGACTTGCTTTAGGACGTGAAGTAGCTGAACAAAGCACCTAACAAGAATGTGTATAATATGTTTCCTTCAGGACTACTTTTTTAAAAAAAGAAGAACTTGTGAAAGAGGGATGGCACAGTGTTGTTGTTTTTCCTGGGAGACCTTTTATGCATTGAATTTGCCTTATTAATTGAGGTTCAGGTGATCACTACTGTAGGGATCGGGATATTTTCCTGTGGAAAGAATGTTCCTCCTTGCTGGTGACCCTTTCCAGTATAGACCCATCCAATTTGTCTCAAGCTTCTAGTGTTCTTCTATAACAGCAGCGCAGACCTTTAAGTCTAGCTTGGTTGGATGGTAGTTCGTTCAATAATTCTTTGGTGTAGGACACCAACTGCCTTGAACAATGCTATCTCAGGTTCAGCATTCCCTAGTAGTAAAAGGGAACTAACAGTGATAAATGAGAAAAAATTGTTATCTCAATTGTTATGCTCTGCTCTTGGTTTCCACTTTCTATTCAATGAGAAGAAATTGTTATCTCAAAGAAAACAATGCTCTGCTCTTGGTTTCCACTTTCTATTAAGGTTCCTTATGGTGTAGGCTGTTTTGCCATTTCTACCACTACAGTTAGCCAAGCAACAACCTAAGAACGTTGGATGTTACACTTGGCCCCACCTACACATAGGAGTGGAACCCTTTTCATTTGTGAAATGTTGGAGATATGTCATGGCTCAAAATTTTTGGTTGGTTTATTCAGTTTCAACTAGACAACAATAGTTAAACATATGGTGGACGTGGCAAATGGTTTGCATCTTTAACTTACTGAAACACTAAAAGATTAATTCAAGCGGCATTCTGCATCACTTACAGTACAGTGGGACTTGCTTCTGAATAAATATACTTAGGAATGGGCTTCAAACATTATACAAGATAAGTGATAACATGAAGACGTCAACAAGCAGTATTGATTGTTTAGAGCACACATGGGTTAAATCCTAAATCTTGGTAACTTTTTATGAGTTGTATCAGTTATCTATAAACACAGAAGGAAATAGCAATATGTAATTGTCACTTGTTTGTACTACTTTAACAGAACTGAAACAATGAATAACTGCACCACTGGCAGACATGAGATTTAGTTCTTGACAAAAAACAATTATCAGAATGACAGCCACTGACAACAAAAGACTAGAAGTCATGTTGAATTACAGAATACAGGGCTGCCAGCAAAAATATCTTCCAGGTAAATACAACCTAAGGGTTAAATAAGTAGCCCACAGTCTCTCTAAATCATACCAGGACACAACAATAAAATCTCAAGCAACAAAACACCTCTAGAACTGTAACACTCAGAGCAAGATTAAAAATTAAGCTTAATTTAACTCCAGCGGAATTAAACGGAAATAATCCTAAAAAATATAAAACAAAACAAAGCTAATGCCCCAGAATTATTATGAAATATTTTCTACTTTAGAATGAATAAAATGCTTGTTAAGGCAAGGCTATTTACATTCCAAATGTAAGGCTACTTAGTCTTTCATTTACTATAGAATTTTCAAATGGAAAAATTGAACAATTTGGGGTAACACATAAAAGGCCTCATACTGTAGACATACAATATTCAAGATTTGTTGTGCTTAAATGTAATTTTTGGACAATTAATTAATATGCTCAAATGATAGCACATGATTAAAGACTCCAGTGTTTTCAATGTTATAAAGTCAGCTTAATATTCAAAGATTCTGGCAGTCCTACCTATTGTAATTATGAGAGAGTTTCTGTCCAAATAATACCCTGTCTTTCATTTACTATAGAATTTGATTTCTACCTTCAACTTTTATTTTTTCTTACCTCTGATGGCAAAATTAAAGATACATGTGCCATAGTAACACAAGGTGCAGAAATTTGCAACTCCTTTTCAAAAACTGGGTATAGTTGCAAATTTTCTTATACAAAATTAAGATATTTATACTTTTAAATTCTGTAAATATGGCAAATAGCACAATTTTCTATGTTGACTAAGTTACAAATAATGCATTTCACGTTGCTAAATCAGTAAAAGAAGTGTTGCGTTTGTTTGACTTTCCCCCAAATTTCCATTATTTTCCAAGAGTTTCCCATGGTTTCAAAATTTCCAGAAATTTTACAGCCCTAGTTCAAACACTACATAAACCTGAATAGAAGAAAAGACAGTATCATATTTAAAGGTAAAGGTTTCCCTTGCTCGAAAGCTAGTCGAATCCAACTCTAGGGGGCGGTGCTCAGCTCCGCTCCGCTCCGTTTCAAAGCCGAAGAGCCAGCGCTGTCCAAAGATGTTTCCATGGTCATGTGGCCGGCATGACTAAACTCCAAGGTGCACAGAATGCTATTACCTTCCCACCGAAGTGTTACCTATTTATCTACTTGCAATTTCTTGCTTTCAAACTGCTAGGTTGGCAGGACCTGGGGTCAGAGATGGGAGCTCACTCCATCACTATCAGATTTAGGATTCCCCTAAAGGTGCACAAAGCTATTTGAACAAGACATGTTGATTTCATCAGGTGCTCACATGCAGCTTTCCAGCACATCCTAAAGCAATAATGGTATCATCATGTTATCAGTAACCAAACCTAATTACGAACTTGGCCCTAATATGGATCAAAAAGCCCAATGGTGCCAAGTGCAAAATGAGACTTTTTCTACAGACCTGGGAAGCCCCTAGGTTTGCATGAACAAAAGAGAAATTTTAGGAAGCCTGGGGGGAGAGGGAGGATTTAACTTTCCCTCAAACAGATAAGCCTGGGGTATGGGTTTTTTTAAAAAACTTTCCCTCAAATCGATAAGTGCTGTCTGCCTTTACACAGTCAATGCCAAGGAAAGAGACCTCATGTTCCTTCCTTCTCAAGCTGTGCCTCCACCTTCAACCCCAGGAGAGAAAGCAGTGGCAGTCAGGAGGAGCATATAGCAGTGGCTCTACTGCTGTTATCTCTTTCTTCCCCTTCCCGGAAGAGGTGGAGATGGAAGTAGCAGAGGTAGAGACCAGAAGGAGGAGGCAGCCATCCATGACAGCTCCCTTCCCTCTCCTGCAAGTTCCTCAGTAGAGGGACCAGGAAAGGAAAGATGTAGCAGGGAGGGCAGGTGAGCTATTCAGGGGAAGCACTGGAATTGCAAGCAAGCAGGCCTGCAAGCCTGGCAGGGAAGAAAGGAGATGGCAGTGAGAAGGGTGAGAGAGGTGCCGCCTCTCAGTCAGCCCAGAAAGAGGTGGCAGCAGGGGGCAGGAAGAGAGTGAAAGGGCTGGCGAGGAACTGGGGAAGCAAGATACACGGATAGCATCACCTAGGATAGCATCACCTTTCAAGCTAATAGTAGTAATTCCTGTCTTATGGTAAAACAAACATCACCAAGAGAACATCCAGATAAAAATAAGCAATGTTTTCCCTTATCATATACTGGGCATAGCCCAGCCAACAGTATACACTCCCTCAAAATGATATCCATAGGAAAAAGTTAAGCACATCCTTAATTCTTCCACACTGAAAATCAATCCCACTTAAACGCTTAGCTATGGCTGGATAGTATCCTTATTAACTTGTATTTCACTGATAACATTTAACGGTTTTCCCAATAGCAACTTAATCCATTTTCTCTTTCACATAACCTCACTGATAAATATCACCAATAGATGTTTAATTCAAGTTAGAGTTCTAGTCCTTACATTAATTTTGTTGTGTTGCCCAAACTCAGTTTTTACAAATTATGAAATTCTTATATCTTGAACAGAAATCCAAGCATGAGCTAAGATTTTCATCAGCTGGGACAGGAATGCTGGATCATAAACATTCATTTACTCCATTTATTTGCAATATTTAACATTTGCTACAGATTTACCCACTGCTTCATGTATTGCAGCAACAATACAACCAATATTTTTCCATTTAAAAAAATCCAAAGTATTTGTGGTGCTTGAATTTTAAATCACAGGCATCTAGTCCAATCACCCAAAATGTGTAGTGTTGAAAACATTTATAGGAATTGTTTTAACAAGCAGTTTTTGCTTATTCCACATCAACATATTACATATGTTTGGATTAGCTGTACACTGGTACATGAATCACGTCTGCAGTGATACAGTTCAAATGGCATTGGTACCTGTCCCTGGCACCTACAATTATAAGGACAGCAACTGTATTTTCTTGTTCAGCTGTATCCCACAATGAACCTCTCCTTTGTTTACTGTCAAACACCAGCACAGCAGAGTCAAATACAGCATGACAAGATACCTCACATTTTCTGAAGATGATGGGGCATAAAAACTTGAACAGCACTGAATGATATAAATCCAATTATGTTTTCAGCATATATTAATCTTTAGAGATTAGTTTACACTAACAGCAAGTTTGTGTATGGCCTTGCATATTTACAATTACCATTGCAGCCATGATGTTATCTCAAGCACGATGGACAGAAGCCCCCTCCCTTTCTAGATTTTTATGTAATCATTTGGGTTAATGGATAATAAAGTTCCTCAGGACATACAAGGAACTCATGTTTTTCTGGCATGGGACTGAAAAGGATCCTCCCAGTCTAGCAGAGAGGGGATAGAACTTTAAGAGGAGCAGGTTGGATTTTGCCTTTATGGCTTTTGCAGGGCAGAGAACCAACTTTAACCAGATGCTGGGAAATCAGTGAATTGATGTCTCAAGTACTTTTAATTGGTAAATACCTACTAGGGAATAGTTAGCACAGCACAGGAAAAAGCTCAGTTTGTGCATTGGTATCAACATGGCAAAGAGCAAGTCCAGTTAGTTGCTTGAAAAAATGGTACCATGATGGTACCAATCTGAACCACACACAGCTTCCATTTACCAATTAAAGTACTCAGAAGACTGAGTCATAGATCTCCCACCACCTTGTCTAGTTTGGCACCAATTTTGATACTGCTGTAGAACCGAATCTGTTTGTCTCTTCCCTCCTTTATCCCAAAATACCACCTCAATCTGCACATTTGTAAAACAGACTAAAACATTGCAGATCTTCTCATTGTAGATCTTCACTTCTAAAGAAATCTCATTCCATAAAGGCACCCCACTATCTGGGAAAAGGTTGAAAACAAATTTGGGACTCCTCATTTAAAGGAGGAGCCATCCTGAACCAGAAGGAAAGGCAGGGAATAAATATTTTAATAAATAAATAACCTGCCATATCCACATAGCACTAAGATATGGGATGGGGTTGTGACACAGTGGTAGAACATCTGCTTTGCATGCAGAATGTCTCAGATACAATCTCCAGCACCTTCCATTTAAAAGGATCAGGTAATAGGTGATGTGAGAGACCTCTGCCTGAGACCCTGAGAAGTCATTGCCCATCAGAGAAGACAGAACTGACCTTGGTAGACCAATGATCAGCTCAAGGGCCACACGTAAACAACCTGGCTACATGTTGACTTACTGTGCAGGGAGGGAGAATGAACAGAGGCACACTGGCTCCACCCCACCTCACTTCCATGCAATCGCACAAGGTGAACATGTGGAGGAAGTGCCAATGCATGCCCTCTTCCTTCAATCAGCAAGGTTTGGAAAGCAGCACTGCTAATCACAGGGAGGGGGTTATGTGCAGACACTTCCTCCATGTGTTTACACCATGCGAACATCTCTGTGATATGAGCAGACAGGGCCAGTGAGCTCATGCCCACTCTTCCTGTGTGGTGAGTCACTGTGTGTACAAGTTGTCTACACAGGGCTACCACATAAGGCTGCTTCATGTGTTCATCTGTAGCAAAATAATTCTTCGCTGAATACGGAAGCACATAAAAATTTACCTATGATAGCTTTCCCCAGATCGGTGTTCTTCAGAGGCAGAATAACATCTCTGAACATATAGGGTTCTTAATCGCCAAATAAATATCTCTCAGGTTTTTGCCCTCTGTGATTTCATCCTGCTACAGAGAGCCCTTGTGTGTTTTTCTTCTCTTAAAATACAATACATTTTCAGGACAACATTTTTGATTTATCAGAAGTAAGAATATAAAGTTGTCTGCTTATTCCTGGTACCAACATGTTAGCAGACTGCTACAATAGAGGTATACCACTCAACAGTCTACTTATGGCTATGATCCTGCTAGAATTATTCACACACTTAAAATTGGTCTTGAATCAAGAGTACTTAAAACATCATAAAAATGCTGAGTTTTGGATATATTGTGGATTCTTGCTGCATATCACGGCCAATCAACCTGAAAGGACAGACTCACACATAGAACACTGAATACATTGCATGGAGTAGCACAAAGCATAATACAAACTGACAAGTTCTTCAAGTGCTGGAATAAACACCAAGAGACCTAAATTTTTGGAGGGGAGTTGTTCTTTGTATTTTAAAATAAAAAGTGCAAATACTGCAGCTCATAGTAAGCATCCATTACTATTAGAATTCACATAACCTATGTAATTATGTTCCGAGGAGACCAATAATAGTTGGGAAATTCAAGTCCTAGAAATCTGTGACTTTTTCAGCAAAGACATGTTGAGCAACCAGGATTTTTTGTCTACAGTTAATTAAATTCCTCCCTGCAGGAAGCAGGGGATGGTGAGAAGGCAGGCGAATGAAGGGGTGGGGAAAAGTAGTTGTATAATGGCCATTAAGATGAACAATTAATATAAACATTTAAATTATGCCTGATCCATGTTGTTGTTTTTACAAATTCTGTTGAATCCCTTTCTTTGATGGAACACTGAGACTGTGCTGCCAATTTAGATCTCAGGGATGAATTCAGGCCCCAAACCTACTTGCTTGCAACCATAACTATCAAAGCACACTAGCTGTCCCCTCACAACAATCTCATACTACTGCCAGAGGACAACACGATTCATGAACAGCTTCATTTGGGAAATTTTTGCTGAAGCTAATGGAAGCTGTGCAAGTGTGGTCTTGCCAGCTTTTACCTGTTACAAAACAGTTTGCACTCAAGAGGCTCCTAACTAATTGTGCCAAATCCTTTTCATAACACTTATATAAGTAGACTACCGGAATACTTGTAGGAACTTTCCCTTAACTCTGGTTTTGTTTTCCCCCAAAACTATTTTTCCTATAACACACAATAGATAGTACTGATGGATCATTTATAGGCTTATATAACTCTTTTCTTCCCTATATATCACTTTTTGCCTACATATCCCCCTTCCTATTATTTTTTTTACCATACCCTGAAGGTATAACAGCCTATGACCTTATCTACAGGGCTGTTACCTTCTTCTCTCTCTTAAGGATGAATCCTTGCCAGTCTACAAAAACTAATTTTTCACCACTGTGTACAAGGTTAAAGTTACATTTCCCTTCTCCTGTCAACTACAGAATGTAGACACCTGACAGCAGGAGCCATTCTTGAGCATTGGAAAAGCATGAAGTGCTACTTGTGAACCAAGCCAACAGATAAAATATACTGAATAAATACCAGAAACTTACATAGTCATGAAAGGCTTTAGCTTCACTTGAGTGTTCACACGTTTCACGTCTTTCCGGAGCTGCACAATAGAGATCCCAAAAAACACTAAAAGTAAAAAAAGAAGAAGAGGAGATTGTGACTTGCATTTTACAAGTACTCTAAATACACGAATCCCACAGTACTCAAACTATCGCATTATATCTTATGATCACTGCAGCACTTATCTCCTCATCCTTTTTATCAGTATGTTGTGCAGCATCAGCACTGCAGCACATCACAGCTGGCACTGTACAAATATTTGGAATAGTGAAAGCTAAACTTACTTCTGCACATACTAAAGTTTACATGCAGACCTTGATTATATTAGTTCACTGTATGGAGAATAATCATATTTTCTTTGCTTAACTCAACAGCACAAGCAATCCAAAAGCTGATGAAGAATATCAGATTCTGAAAAGAAATCAAGCCTGCATGATCCATTTTAGTCACCCATTATTAATAAAAGCAAACATCCAAGACGTAGTGGCTGAATACTGCTTAGATGGACAGCGTGTGTCTAAACAGGTTCAGAAAGTGTCTGAAGTATTTTACAAATCAAACAGCTAAAATCCAAACCTCCTAGTTGTAGCACCTGTTCTCCCCTGCAAGTCTTGCAAAGGGGAGTAAACAGGAGAAGTAAGGAGGAGGGAACTGATGGAACAGAATAAATATTCATTTATTAAGAAAAAAATATTAAAGTAAGCAAATTAAAATTTTGAATTAAAGTCTCTTTTTAACATGCAGAAGACTATGTAAACGAAGCTGAGTTGTATGTATTTAATATAATTTATTCTTCATTCACCTGGAGATAATTTCCCTAAGTCTAAAAAGTGTTTGCATTTTTTTATGGTCAAGCAGTATAGACAAGGGGGCACACTAGTTTATGAACTACATATTTATTTCTATAGGCCTCCTACTGATGACACCGGTGTGTGGATGCAATCCTGGTCCAGTGAGTCTTACGAATCTTCTTCATAAGTTTAAGTTGACTGTTCTACTAGGATTTTTGCATGCTCCCCTGTGTTCATTAACAACATTCTGAACGTCTGACTGGAGATGCTCAAAGGTGCACTCTGCAGTAGTGTGCACTTCTCTCATTCATTTACACAGCAGTAACAGCCTTAAAGGGATGGGTGCACAAGATCTGCCCCTCAATTTAGCATAGACACTACTGTGTATATACACACCCTCTGCGGGTTAGAAACCCTGAGGACCAGATCAGTTCTTAAAATAGGCCACCTGAGTTGTTTATTCCATGTGAAACAATGGTATTACTAAGAAGCATGTAGGTGAGTAAACAAAGACTTGATCCATACAAAATGGAAGCACTAAGGTTTGGAAACAAGGCTTATGTAAGAACAAGTGCATGGCTTGTTCTAGGTGGGAGTCACTCCCCCTGAAGGAATGGGTCACAGTTTGGAGGTTCTCTTTGATGCCACACTGTACCTAGAAAGTCAAATTGCAGAAGTCATTAGGAATCTATTTTTTCAACTTCTCCAGCTGCAGCCATTCCTGCAGAAAGCAGGTCTAGCTATGGTCATGCATTTCTTGGAAACACAGAGATTATATTACTGCAGCACTTTCGACATGGCGCTGCCCTGGAAGACTGTTCAGAAGATTCGGCTAGCACCAAGGATAGCAGCTAGGGTCCCTACTGAATCCTTTCAAAGTGAACACATTAACATAAGTTCTTCTACAGCTACACTGGCTTCTGGTTTACATCTAGTCTCAGTTCAAGGTTGCTGGCATGGATCTTAGTACCCGAGAGGCTGCTTTCTCCTGTATCAACCTGTCTGGGCACTGAGACCAATGGATGAGGCCTTCCTGCCAGAGTCTGGATTACTTGAGGCAAGACTGGTCCACAGGAAGAAGAAGAGGAGGAGATTGGATTTATACCCCGCCCTTCACTACCGAAAGGTGTCTCAGAGCGGCTTACAAACTCCTTTCCCTCCCCCTCCCCACAACAGACACCCTGTGAGGTAGGTGGGGCTGAAAGAGCTCTTGACAGAAACTGCTCTTTTTCAAGAACAGCTCTTATCAGAACTACGGCTTGCCCAAGGCCATCCAGCCAGGTGCAAGTGGAGGAGTGGGGAATCAAACCCAGTTCTCCCAGATTAGAGTACGCACACTGGATGTTGATTAGCTGACTCCCCACCTGTGGAACTCCTCCCCCACAGGAGTTCAGGCTGATGTCCTTACTGCCGGCCCTCTAGAGAAAACCCAAGACATTTCTGCTCTGCACCGACTATTGGGTAACGCCTTGTTCTTGCTCCATGTATATATACATGGACAATTTTAGGATGGTATCACTTTCCTCTGGTTAGACTTCACTCGGAGTATCACGTTCAGTTTTGGGCATCACAGTTTAAGGAGGATGTTGACAATAGGGATGGGCATGAACCAGGTGACGAACTAAAGTCATGAATTTCGGCCTGTTCAGGTTTTGTGAAACAAAGTTCATAAACTGAAGAACTGAGAAGAACCACCACGAATTTTGGTGCAATTTGCAGTGGCTCATGAGAGTTCATGAAGAGCAGAAAGCCGGGGTTTGCTGAACTCCCCACCACTCAGCTGTTTTGTTTAAAAGGCTTGGAGCCATTTAAACCACCACTGCTTTCTGCTCCCTGTGGCTTTCCACTGGGAGCAGAAAAAAGTAGTTTAAATGGCCCTGCTTTCTGCTCCTCATGAAAAGATGCAGGGAGCAGAAAGGAAGGGGGAAAGTGCCTCCCAGGGGCATTTCACCCCCTCCTTTCTGCTGGCTACAGTGCCCTGTGGGCAATGTTCCCTCTAAGCTGTGGAGTCTTGTGAGCAGAAATGCTACTTTGTGAGCTGCTGGCATTAAAGTTGTGAGCAAACAATTTGGCTACTGCATAAATCAGTTTGCTCTGGAGCCCTCCTTCCTGAGCGAAAGCAAAAATGTGTGAGCTGGTGGCTAAAAAACTGAGCTAACTCACACTAACTCAGCTTAGAGGGAACACTGCTTGTGGGAGGCACTTCACTCCTTCCTTTTTGCTGGCCAGGGGGAGGCACTTCATCCCCATATTTAACCCTCTGATTTTTCTCCCCCTCCCTCAAAGCAGTGGGCAGCAAAAATGAAGGGTTAAATGGAAAGGAGACAACTGAGAGGTGATATGATAGCCATCTTTAAGTATTTGAAGGGTTGTCATATAGAGGAGTTGTTTTCCGTTTTCCCAGAAAGTTAGATCAATGGATCTAACCAATGGATTGAAATTAAATCAAAAATTGTTTTTGGCTAAACATTAGGAAGAACTTCCTAACAGTTAGGGCAGTTCCTCAATGGACCAGGCTTCCTCAGGAGGTGTTGGACCCTCTTTCTTTGGAGGTTTTTAAGCAGAGGCTAGATGGCCATCTGACAGCGATGCAAATTCTGTGAATTTAGGCAGCTCATGAGAGAGAGAGAGTGCAAGAAGGGATGAGCCAGTACCCTGTTCGCATGGCCCTTTCTTACATGCCCAGAGTAATGCTGATTACCACTATAAGATCAGGAAGGAATTTTCCTCCAGGCCGAATTGGCCAGGGATCCTGGAGACTGTTTGCCTTCCTCTTGGCCATGGGGAAGCAGAGGGGAAAGGTAGTTGTCCAACCCCCTGTACAATGCAGGAAATTCACTAGACGTCCCTTGAGGTCCCTTCCAATTCTATGTTTCTATGGTTGTTTTTATACTGATGTTTAATATTTGATTTTTTAAACTTTTTTGTCATCTCCATGGGGGGCCTCCAGAATGGGTTGAAAGGCAGCATATAAATATCAGACTTTATAACATATAGGTAGTTTTTCCATAGGGGTAAGGATCAAGTTTGTTTTTCCCTCCTTGTATATTACGGCCTTTCCACAGGACCTGTGGTAAACACCTATCTGCCAAATAAAGCTATCTTTTGTATATATCTTTCTAAGTCTCTTAGATAAGGGTGGAAATACACCATGTTTTGAAAACCTTTCCCCCCCCCCAAACAGAAGCCAAGAAGAATAATTGAAAAGCATATAACTATTTTATATGTTTTCTTTACTACACAACTAGCTTGTTTTGTTCTCCTTTGAATGCTGTTTACAGCTAAAAAAAAATTCCCAGGAGACACCACATATATTTCAGTCATTTCTGTACAAAGTTAATCTGATGTTTGTCAGGCTTAATACTTTAATGAAAATTGAAAGCAAATACTTACCACCACCAAGAATGTAAGAATCCTGGGGGTTCGCCCAATGTGATGTTCTTTTCCCATCTTATCTAAAACCATAAAAAGTGATAAAACTTTTTTTCATTTAACAAAGGGACATAAATAAAAAAGCACACTCCCACCCATCTCCCCATACTATCCACTGATTTTTCTCCATCCCTTTTGCAGCGATTGCTCTTAAGATTGTAAAAAATCATAAGGATGTAAGAGGTCCTCCACTACTTTAATCCAAAGGCTCATCCAGCCCAGCAGGCCACTATTAACAGTGACCAGGCACATTCTTCTGGGAACCTTACAAGCAGATTCTGAAGCTAACAGTCCTTCCCCATTTGGCATCAGCATCTGAGACAAAGTGGTATAGTGGACTTCAGAAGTGCCACACAGTCAGTTCCGCAAGGCCTGTAAGACAGAGCTGTTTCGCCAAGCCTATGGTTGAAGACAGCGATGGGTTCCATCTTTGATTGGCCTCCCCTTTCTCCTCTCTCCCTTTACCCCCCCCCCTTAGGATTAGACTCTACACACCACTCTCCCTTGAGTTTTATGCCATCTTTTATTATACTGTTAGTTCATGACATAATGTATTTTATCATATACTAGGAAAAAGGTCCGTTGTGGAAATAAATACAACGGCCTCTAGAAAGAGGCTCTGGGCGTGTGCCCCGGCCTTGGACACTCAGTGTCCATTTGCTGTGGTGACCTCAGCTTCAGCTTTCCACCCCCCCACACACACCTGCAGCCTCTCCCGTGCTCTGAAGCCCTGACTGCTACATCACATTGGCTGTCATACGGGGGCCACCTCAGCAGCATATAAGGATACAGAGCCCACCATTTTCTCCAGGGGAACTGATCTCTGCCATCTGGAAAGCAGTTGTAATTCTGAGGGATCTCCAGCCCTCACCTGAAGATTGGACACATTTTACCTCAGAACAGAAAACTGTTTAGAATGTTAGAGGCAAAAGCCAATCAAGTCGCATATGCAAACGACCTCTGTGTTCTGAGGCAAAGGCCAATGAGGCTGCATATGCAAATAACCTCTGTGTTCTGACTGGCTATGGGGGGGGGGAGGAACAGCAAAATGTTTAGAATGTTGGAGGCAGGACTCAGGCAAAGCAGCCAGTGGATACGGAGACCCTCTGAATGACAGATCAGAGAGCAATCTGATTTTGGAGCGTGTGGAATGTTCTAGAGAAGTGCCACCACCATTCGGCTTTTATTTATAAGGAAGATTATTAGGTCTTTTATTGTATTCATGTATTAGAATGTTTTTAATCATGATGTTACCCTGATGTTATCATGAGCCTGGACACAGGGAGAGCGGGATACAAATCCAATAAAATAAATAAATAAATAATGATACCTGCTAGCTTTTGACCAACCTGTTCCCCTATAATTTGTCTATACTCTTTTAGACACCATATAAACTAATGGCAATTAGCATGCTTATAATTGCCAATTCCACAACTTAATCTTGAATTGCAGATTAAATTCTACCTCCCACCATCCAAATTAATCATCTTGGCCAAAAGTGAAGACTACACTACTGTTCTGGCTACACAGAACATCCTTTTCACTGAAGCAACAGTTAATGAAATTTAGGAGTGGCTTTCCCTTTAAAAGTCAACATAATTTTTATTATTTTTATTTATGTAGTATCAAAAATGTGGCCAGCACTTTACAGGGTGAAAGTAGATACAATCCTTTCCAAGGAACTTACAAATTTACAAGCTAAAATTAGGCATAAGAGACACAACAAAGGTAACCAGAGAGGGTAAAAGAACACATAAACATGGGGAAAATATGCTTTATCCTAGTAACATGTATTTAGGCTTAGTTTAATCAGGGAAGAGCACTAACTAAGAGAGTGTGCTAAAGATAGGATTCTAAGAGTTGGAAGATGTGAGAGCAGTGACATCACACATGCATTCTGGGAGGTAAGTCCACAAATAAAAGGGAAACATGGAGAAAGGACAGAGTAGGAGACTTTTCGATGCCCAAGTTGAAGAGAAAACCAAGGCTTCAAGCTCATTCTACAGAATGGATGTTGACACTGTCAATGGAAAAAGAGGGCATATGGGAAGAGGAAGTCTTGAGAGAAGATCAGTGATTCTGGTTGTAAAATCCACAGAAAAGTGACATTGACAGTAATTAGTTGAATTCAGTGCTGATAAATGGCTTTTAGCCTGTCGCTTCTGCAATACTGATATTTGGACATATTCACCTTAGTTTCTCCTACTCCAAATTAAAAGTAATATAATGTGAGAAGTTCACATTAGACAATATATTATTTGTTATAATAAAAGTTCTACATGTGGGGAGGGTAGAGATGGACGGAAAATTACATAGACACACCTATCCCCCAAAAGAACTGTGTACCTACTCGATTTGTTGGCAGGGATGTTAATGCTAGGAATTAGGGTTGCTATCCAGGGAATATATTCAATGATACTGAAAAAACAGAGACCAAATCAACAGGATTGCTACATTTTTGACACAGCTATTTGTTATCAATCCTGCAAAAACTATGTTACTTTGGATGGGGGGGGGGGGAATCTAATTTAATCTGATTATCAACTACCAGAATTCTTTCAATTTTGCTTCAGTTAGGCTTGAAAACAAACCTTCAGCTAGTCATCTGTGGTGAGGAAATGTTGCTTCCAGGTAATCATTTTGTTCTATGTGTATCTGTTATATATAAATTTCATCAATTCATAAACTCAAAGTGATTAATAAGAAAGCATTCTAAGCACATCTCCAATTACAAAGCTTCAAAGTATAACTAATCAATATTCCTAGTTACAAAACTTCGAAGCATAATCCAGCAATTCCTCAATATACAGTACACTTGTGCACTTAGTATACACTGTCCATAAGTATAATCCTCTGAAGTCAGACAACGGTCCCTCTGGAACAAAACAGTCCATAAATTTCTCGTGGTCTGTGGTTTTTTCCTTCTCCTCTAGAATAAAACAGTCCACTAAATTTCTCATGCTCTGTGCTATTTTCATCCAATGAGGTCCCGGTAATTTCTCTCGTTTCGTGTAATCTCTTCTTCCAGGAAATTAATCCGTGACTTTCACAAAACAGACTTCTCCCGGCATCGGAGGACACCAATCACATATATTCTTTATTATGATTTGTCCGTACATTCAAACATTTGGTGCTTTTAAGTTTTGTAATTGGGGATATTGACTGATTATACTTTGAAGCTTTGTAATTGCAAATCTGTTTAGAATATTTTCTTGTTAATCACTTTGAGTTTATGAACTGATGACATTTATATACAACAGATATACATAGAACAAAACAGACAGCAAAGTCCATATAAATTGTGATTGACAATAGCTGAACTATAGTCATAGTCTACAAGGCTGGTTTAAATCTTTTGCATCAGGTGTAGTACTGTTTATTTAAAGTTGTTGAAGAGATAAAGGCAATAGGAAACATACCTCTGATAAGAATGTCTGAGCGGATTTCTGTGCTCCTACATGGAGCAGATATTCATATACATACAGTGCTAACCTGGAAATAGAAAAAAAGAGAGAAAAATTGACTTGCAAAGTTCAAGGTCCAAAATTCATAGACTGAGATATGTATTATCAAAGAAAGGAGACGTACTAGAAAAGCAAACTCAGTTTCATCTATTGTACTAACATCTTCCAGTTGTGTATGTGGGGAAAATCATAGGCATATATCTGGGGGAAATCACAGGCAAAGCTAGAATGCTATTATGCAAAACTCAGTCTGTCAATATTTTATTATCTTGGGCACAGGCCCAGTTAGCTCATAACTGTTCAGCTTCTATTAATCTATATTTATCCACACAAAGCTATGCTTACAGTAAACAATACAACATAGTTATAATTATAGAAGTACTGAGCATTTTCTCAACAAAAGCACTAAACAAGAAACCTTCTGAATTCTTCATTTCCTTAACTCCATGTTTCCATTCATCACAGGAGCTACAGAAAGTTCATATAAATTGTGAACAACCAAACCCTGCACCAGTTGTGATGAGACCAAGGATTTATCATGGGAACAGTCAAGAGGGCCATTTAGCCCAGGGCCTCACATTACATTTAGGCTCTTCACATCATCTTCAAATGAGGTTATACATACAGTCAGAGATACACTGACAAGATTGAAAGAAGAAAATGTTTAACATACAATTTTAAACTTGTGTCCCTTTACTGGGCCATGCTGTTTATAGTGCCCACTATGAATTTATATCTTCCTCCGTCAGCTGTAGCGACACCAGAAGCTGGACTGAGTCTGGCAGAAGTGGTTCGGGCCTTTCTCAACCTCTGAGGGACCCTAATGAAACCATTTCTAAACAAAATTGTCTTACTAATAAAATAAGTTGGTTGTGCCAGAATAAAAAAAGTGGACAGGACAAAGAGAATACTATACGACTACTTCTACTACTACTAATAATAAAGCATCAAACAGAAGTCTTCACTCTGACCTTGTGGGTTCCACTGATTTCAGAAGGATTTATGTCTTAGTATGCCCACTTAGGTAAATAAAAGGTAAAAGTTTCCCTTGCTCGAAAGCTAGTCGAATCCAACTCTAGGGGGCGGTGCTCATCTCTGTTTCCAAGCCGAAGAGCCAGTTTCCGTGGTCATGTGGCCGGCATAACTAAACGCCAAGGTGTACAGAATGCTGTTACCTTCCCACTGAAGTGGTACCTATTTATTTACTTGCAATTTTTTGCTTTCGAGCTGCTAGGTTGGCAGGACCTGGGGCCAGAGATGAGAGCTCACTCCATCACACGGCACTAGGGTCTTGAACTGCTGAACTATAGACCTTCCAGTCTGCAGCTCAGCGTCTTAACCTCTGAGCCATTGCGGTCCATACCATTCATTAAAATTCTAATTTACAACTTGGTTTGTTTTTGAATTTAATCTGTATATACTGCTAAAGTGAATCAATACTGGAAAATGTAATTTTGTCTGAACAATAGTGAAAGGTTTTTCTTATCTGTCTTACAGACATAGGCATGTGGGCGGTCTTACCATATTTTTCCCCTGAGGACTTCATGCATCTTTAGCAGCAGCAAGATAAACAGAAATTCAAGAAGTGAAATTCAACAAGAGACTGCTGAACTGCAATTGATAATAAAGCTCTCAAGACAATGCATCCTCCTGGATTGAATGGAGACCTAGGTTTTCTGTCTCATTACCAATGCTGATTTCTCCACGCCTATTACCCCTCTGCATATCTCACCTAAATCCATCACTACTCCTGCTATTGTCATTCACCTGCTATTGTCATTTGCTTGCTAATGTCATTAGGCATCTGAAACCACTCCACTTTCCAATAAACAGAACAGATGGACTCCCATTCTAGCTGTATCTGAAGAAGTGAGCAGTGACTCATGAAAGCTCATACCCTGCCACATATTTTGTTAGTCTTTAAGGTGCTATTGGACTCTTGCTCTTTTCACCAAGTGAAGTTTTGCTAGCATCGTAGCTACCAAATGAGCCCTGTCAGAACAAAACACCACTTCTCAATTGCTGCAGAAATTAAGTTGTGAATCCACAAACTGAACGGAGGATTTCATTATGAGGAGAAACAAAGGGGTGTCTGATGGCACTAGTTTTACAGATTCTTTTTGGTTTTGCTGCAGCAAGCTAACATGGCTATCCCACCCGAATTCTGAGTAGAGGTTGGTTATATAGAAACAAAACACTACAAAAACAGCAGCTCTCGATACAAAAAGGTATATCGATCGATCCTAGTTCACTGGGAAACACTAAATGACCAACTGAAGAAGTGTGCAGTCATCACGACAAGAGAGGGACTGAGATCAGAGAAGTTTCAATGTTCCACATTTTAAAGTTACAAGCAGTAATGTGGGTTTCCCAGAAAAATTATGTAACACTCTTAAGTATAGTATGACCTGATTAATATGTTTATTTTACCTTCTACTTGGTAAACAAATTTTAAAAGCAAAGTTTTAATAAAAAATTAAGCAACATATATGAGCTAGATTTTAGTTCAATAGTACCTTTGAGATAAACGAGATATTTGGGGTAAAAGCTTTGCCAGGTGCTACCTTTCTGTCAGCAGGGAGATCGATGGGCCTTTCCTGGAGCTTCTGCCCCGCGTGCAAGTATGCACGGCGCAATGATGGCACCCATAAGTGACATCATTGTGTCGCCGACACCAAATGGTGGCACTCTAGTTTTTGGCAAAGTTCTATGGTTTGAGCTTGATTTTACCATAGAGTTTTGCCCAAAAACTAGAGTGGCACTGTGCGATATCACAGCATGCTGCATGTAGGGGCATTTGCAGGTAGGGTTCCCCCCCACTGGCCAACTGGCTGGTGGTGGGGAGGAGGGGGAACCCCTGAACGGACCAGAGGTCTGGCAACCCTACAAAGCTCTCTTTGTCAGATATAATATGTGGATAACTGACATAATGTAATGCAATACAAGTTCACCACAGACAGCAAACCACATCAGGATCTATTTCATCTTAAGCATTTCTGCAGTGAGTTCTTTGCACAGATTAGCATTTTCTTAAGTCAAGTGTGATAGGCATGTTCTCTCAACCATTCCACCTTTCATGCTTTCCAGTCAATTAATTTCATTTATGAAACTGCAGACTTTCCATCTAGTGGCAAGAGAACAGCTGGTTGATTCAATTGTTCAAGACACGGAACCAGTTTTTCTGGCCAAGCAACTACTGGAATCTTGCTAAGTTTGTGCGTTTGTTCCTTCCTGCCTACTGCAGCTTTTCATTTTGTTCTCACACTGAAAGAAGTCTTCATATAGTTTTTCAGATGGAAGAAAGTTCAGGCATTCAAGTCTGGTATTCACCTACCTGAGAATACTATAAGAAAATACCTATATATATAGTCTGTCTGATTTTGTAGCGTGAAAAGATTAGAGGTTTCACAGAAGATGGTTGTTTAGAACTACTAAGTGAAATCCAGAAAGAGTGACATAAACATCTATGGCTGTAGATGCTGCTGCCAAGCCCAGGTTGTCTGGTAATGAATATGACTCTCATGTTCAAGCCCATATTGGAAAAGGCAGCAAAAACGCTCTAGCAAGGACATGGAATAAAGCACTTCAATTTTGTGTAGTGCGGTATAACTTGGTACAGCGGTTAAAGTGTTGGATAAGGATCTTTGATATCCACATTAAAATCCCCACTATGCAAAATGAGCTTGCCGGGTGACCCTGGGCAAGTCACACACACTGTTTAGCCTACCTGACAGGGTTGTTGGGACAGAAATGGAAGAGGGGAGACTAATGTATGCTCCTTGGAGAATAGGTGGGATAAAATAAATAGGAAAATTAAGAGACAACAACAAAACTGCTACAAAAGGGGGACAACAAATATTGAAGGTCTCTTCATTAAGTTTTTCAAAGTGGTGTGCCATCTTCAGAGAATTTGAATATCAGAATGTACCAGTCAGCAGACCCACGTAACAGCCCACAACATACTTTCAGTCGTCCCCAAAACCATGACAAGGCTGAGAGGAAAATAATAGAGGCCTTTTACAGAACAAGCAATAATGAGCACTGAACAGGCATTGAATCTCTGCATTGCAACAACAGAAACAAATATGGAGTACATCATAAAATCTTTTGATATGGTAAAGTCATCATTAGATTATTTTTATTTAGTTAATTTTAGGTGGCAATTATTTCTTAGAAAAGTGTGTGATGTTTATTTTGTGTATCCAAAGATAGGTTCAAGTGACTTTGTTCATTATAAAAGTAGTTTTTCAAATTATGAACTCTGTAGAAATAAGTTGCTTAATTAATGGAGGTGTTATGGGAATTATCCAATTATTGGCTACTAAATGAATATGCATTATTTATCTCCAAGTTTCCTGCAAAAGCCTGATTGCCACTTGCAAAGAACTGCAGTCATCACTGCTAAACTGAAGCCATGTCTCTCGGTCAATTTTTGGTTTGTTCATACAATCAGTGGGTGTTGGAATTGTCACTGCATTTTTTTTGTTTGTCAGAGCACGTATCTCCACTTGGTTCAATAGCTTGGCTTTCATTGCCCATTACAGCCAGTTCTTTTGCCAGACCAAGTCCTCATCTACACACACTTTTGAATGTGGATTCCAGGATACTTTGTATAGTAGAGGACGGCCTCTATAAATTCAGAAGCCACTCAGAATACTGGAAAGGTATACGAAAGGGAAAAGAATGACCTTTCTTGCTGATTTGCTTCCTTACCTCTCCCTATCTTCCTCCCTCCTAGTCCCAAAGGCATTCAGAGAGAGGGTAGTATATCTTGTCATGCCTATGCAACGTTAGTGGAAAGGAGAGAAAGCACACATAATCAATGCACAAGAAATAAAAAGAAGAAAATGACATCTATTTGCCTGGGCAGGACTCCAGGGAATGGCACAAGAATGACCTACATTTATTCAGAACCAGTAGTTAACTATTAGCAGCAACACAGAAGTTCAGTGACTTAAAACGGTTTTACTTAAAACTGAATAGCAAGTTCATTTTGGGAATGCCATTCTAGTGTATGCAGTCCTCCCTAGGATACAACAGCAGAAGTCCTCCACATTTGAGAACGCTATCTTTCAACAAACAATTTCTTCTCTTAAAAACATATATGTAGTTGTGGCATATCAATCTTCATTGAACACTGCTGGCCCAGCCTCTCTGATGGCCTCCAAGACACTCCCCCCCACCTCCTACTAGGGCCAGCTCGCGAACTAGGCGAACTAGGCATTCGCTTAGAGCGGCCTGGCCCTTAGGGGCACCAAAGTGCACCGCCCCCCCACCAAAAGCCCCCATCCCCACCAAAAGCCCTACCACTTCTTTCCCCCCCGAGTCCTACCAGGCTACCTTTCCTACCTGGAAAGGGCTCCATTAGCGCTGGGCACAACAGCAGCAGCAGCAGCAGCGTCATGCTCGGGGGAGCCGGCAGCCCCCCTCCCGGTCAGAAGGCGCCCTCCCCCCTTGCCTTTGTTCCTCTGCCAGCCCACCATCCTCCCTCTCCATCCTCCACTCCCACCCTCCCCCCGAACCCGCCCTTCTGCTTCGCCCAACTTTTGGGGTGAGGGAGGGCAGCTGTATCCCCATCTGCTTGGGCAGCGCCCGTGGTTTTGCACTGCTTGTCTCCAATTCTCCGTCTAAGCTGCTCGAACACCCCTGATGTGAGCGCGAGAGAGCAATGTAGCAAAGCGTCAGGAGTTCAGAAAGCACCAAACGTACAGTGCAAAACCAGGGCGGCGGGGGAGGAGACACGGGGGTGGGGAGGCTACCGCGGCGGGGGAGTTAATAGATTTCTCTCTTGCGCTCCCCCCCCCGAAGGTGGTGAGCTGGGGGGGGGGGATCCAGGACTTATATATATGCCTGCATATTATCGATGCATCCATCGCCTTTTCCCCAAATCTCTGAATATAATTTAAAGACACCATGAGACTTGAGTTCGGGTAAAGGCGTTTCTGGCTCCCTTATGTATGTATGTGTATGTGTATGTATATTCATGCATGAATTCTATGGGCCAGAGTTTGCACAGAGGAAAGTCCTCCTTCTCTCCAGGCCCCACCAGGAGATTTGCTCAGCGGGACTGCCTTAGCACTGCTGCTGGCCCAGCCTCCCTGATGTCTTTAAATACAATCCCCCCCCCTCAACACCAGACAGGCCAGTGTCTGTCAGGTGTAGGAGCAAGGCCAGGGTATGAATGTTTATGGGGAGATAGTAAAGAACATTTCTAGGAGCCATTCAATGCATGCCTCCCTCATGAACCTGAAGATATGTGCACCACATCACCACTCCCTCACACCAACTCCCCCTCACACCTCTCACCTCTTACTGCCCCCAAGAAAGCTCCTGGCAAAGGTCGAGCCAGATACACCAACGCTACAAGGAGGAGGCAACTTAGGAATGCAGCAAAGACATTTGCACATAGTACTCCTGCAGTGCACTGAGCTGCACAAGCCAAGTACCAGCAAGATCACCCTGAGGTGCTCAGAACAACAGTCTCCATATGAGCAAAACAATCTAGGAACACAAGTAGAGAGGCCATCACTTTCGTGGAAGGTGGCAGGAATTGACTTAACAGACGACTGCTTCTTAAATGGACAGTTCTATGTGGCCTGCTCCAGAGTGAGCTCATCAAGCAGCCTGGTGATCCAAGCACCTGAGGGCAGAACCACCAATGTGGTCTAGAGAGGGGTCCTTCAATAGAGGAGAAAAAAGTATGTATGTCTCACTTCATTTCTTACACTACAATCTTCTCCGTTAGAAGTCCTACAACAAATGTCACATTTCAAATTTCACATCATCGGTATTATAAGTGGATTTACAGAACTGAAATACCGCAGCGAAGCACGGGTATCAGGCTAGTAAAATATAGAAACCTGAGCAGGGAGGGGGAGAGGAAAGGGTTGCATCAATATCTGGAACATGGCTACCACTCCAAGCAGGGGAGGAAGAAGGATTAGCCCATTCTTTCTCCCCCACCCCACCCCACACATCGGTTAGCTGCTTCCCAATGGGTCGTTGAGAACCTCTTCCTGTTTTACTGAGGGAAAGCCCAAGTTGCCAGCCAAAATACGTGTAGTGTTTGAAAGGAGGGTGGGGTCCCTCTGTCTCATCCAACCCAGCCCATGGAGCATCATTTCCCTTTTCTCCACTTCCCTGTGAGGGCGATTCTAGTCAAGGGTTACTCGGCTAGAGGAGGAAGGGACAAAATGTGTGGTTGTGCCTAAGGGTTAGGAGTGGGTGGGGCCCCTTGGAAAGCACTTGAATGAAAAGGGGATCAGGAGATAAGATGTAGTAACAAGATCCAAGATTGCTACAGACACTCACAGGCAAGCATGCGTGCACGCACCCCACTTAACCATCCCCCCTGCTCAGCTGGGATCTGCTCTTTTTTGTAGAGAAAGGCACCATGGGCAGATCATGGCAGGCCTGCTTAGGTATGTACACATGTGTATTCAGGCCGCCGGGGGTCAGAAGGCTGCAGGGAGAGAGCAAGACATAAGTCTGGGAAGCTGTCACCGGCTGGAGACTAAGAAAAGGAAGATATGCTACCATTTCTGAGTGTGGAATATCGATCGTGCCAAGATCAGTGTGTGGCCTCTAATCTGGGAGAACCAGGTTTGATTCCCCACTCCTCCACTTGCAGCTGCTGGATGACCTTGGGCAAGCCATAGTTCTGTCAGAGCTGTTCTCTCAAGGGCAATTCTGGAAAGAGCTCTCTCAGCCCAACCTACCTCACAGGGTGTCCGTTGTGGGGAGGGGAAGGGAAAGGAGTTTGTAAGCCGCTCTGAAACGCCAAGTGAAGGGTGGAGTATAAATCCAATCTTCTCTTCTTCTTTCCAGCCTGCTCTCAACCCAAGCCCTGACAGGCAGCGGTGGCAACATGGAGAAGTTGTCTGGGGCTGCACATAAAGCCTCATTATGACTGTAAGCTGCTGCAGCCACCACCTCGCATTGCCAGCTTTTGCTTTCTCTTCAGGCACTTCCTCCTCCTTCTCACAGACTGCCTGGGGGGCAACCTCCTCTCTTGTGCAGGCTGACTTGCTGTAAATTCCCAAGGAACTGGAAAGCATTAACTTCCTCCTTTGATTGGCCACGTGGCTGCACTTTACAGGCTGCGCCAGCCAATCCAAAGCGGAAGAAAGGAGGAAGGAAGCCAGGAACAAACTATTCAAACTGGGCCGGTGTGGCACCACACGGTTGAATCTAATTAAAGAGAAAGGGGGAGATTGGGGATATTGTAAAAGGGGGCTTTGGAAATCCGCTTGGGGGCTCAGCCCCTAAAGCCCCACCACTGGCTACAGTCCTGTAACAGCCTCAAGAGAAAGATGGATGGGCATGAACCAGTTCACAAACTAAAGTTCATCACGAATTTTGGTCCGTTTTGTGGTTCACGAAGCAATATTCATGGAAGTGTGCCCGGCATGAACATTTCATGAAATGTGGTGCTATCTGTAGTGATTCACAAATCATTACACTTTCCAGTCTCAGCTCAACTGAACTATTTAAAAAAACTTCATGGCAATAAGGGGGCAAAATTCTCCAGCCTTGGAAACACCAAAGCACAACAAGGCCCTCCACAGCTTAACAGGCACTGTTGGCTGCCAATAACAGAGTTCCCACTCTGCTCTATAGGATCAGAAGGCTATATATGTGCTCTCAGGTCTGCAGCCTCTTTTCTCTCAGCTGTTTGTCGTTAGAGAGAGAGGCAGTGAACTCCTTAGAACCTCTGGCTCTAATCTTTGAGATGTCCTGGAGTACTGGTGTTGTGCCAGAAGACTGGAGAAGAGCTAATGTTGTCCCGATCTTCAAGAAGGGGGAAAAGACGGACCCGTGAAATTACAGGCCTGTCAGTTTGACATCAATACCTGGGAAAATTCTAGAGCAGATTATTAAACGCTCTGTCTGTGAGCACCTTGAACGGAATGAGTTAATTGGTAGTAGCCAGCATGGGTTTATCAAGAATAAGTCATGCCAGACCAACCTTATCTCCTTTTTTGACAGAGTTACTAAAATGGTTGACTCTGGTAATGCTGTGGATATAGTGTATCTAGATTTCGGTAAAGCATTTGACAAAGTTTCTCATGATATCCTTGAGGATAAGCTAGTTAAGTGTCGGCTGGATGGTGCAACCGTTGGATGGATTCATGGTTGGTTGAAAAATCGTACCCAACGAGTGCTCATAAATGGCTCGGCGTCTACATGGAGGGAAACCTTGAGTGGAGTGCCACAGGGCTCAGTCCTAGGCCAAGCTAAACATGAGCCTGCAGTGCGATGTGGCTGTGAAGAAAGCTAATGCAATCGTAGGATGCATTAACAGAAGCATTGTGTCCAGATCAAGGGAGGTGGTAGTTCCACTCTATTCTGCTATGGTCAGGCCTCACCTGGAGTACTGTGTCCAGTTTTGGGCACCACATTTTAGGAAGGATGTTGACAAGGTCGAGCATGTCCAGAAGAGGGCAACCAGGATGGTGAGAGGGTTGGAATCCAAGTCTTATGAGGAAAGGCTGAAAGAGTTGGGTATGTTTAGCTTGGGAAAGAGAAGGCTTAGAGGGGACATGATTGCAGTCTTCAAGTATTTGAAGGTCTGTCATGTAGAAGATGGAGCAGATCTATTCACTCTTGCTCCGGATTGCAAGACTAGATCTAATGGGTAGAAATTACAAGGGAGTGGTTACCGGGTAAATATCAGGAAAAACGTCCTAACTGTAAGAGTGGTTGAGCAGTGGAACAGTCTGCCTCAGGAGGTGGTGGATGCTCCTTTGCTGGACATTTTCAAGCGGAGGCTGGACGACCATCTTTCGGGTATGTTGTAGGGCTATCTTTCGGCTATGCTCCTGCAGAGTGCAGGGGGTTGGACTAGATGACGTGCAAGGTCCCTTCCAACTCTACATTCTATGATTCTATGATTCTTAAAAGCAAACCAGCACAGCACATTCCCCCTTGATTGGGAACTCCTCTCCCCTGCTGGGGTTTTGGTGTTAGGTGGACTCAAGGCTCCAAGCCATCCTGTCTCTCTGCTCTCGCCAAGCAGATGGGCTTAGCTAGTGGGTTCCTTGGCTGAGGACCCACATTTTGATTGTGATTCCTCTTCTCTGCTGGGGTTTGGGGGTCTTGGTGGACTCAGTGCTCTGAGCCACTCATCCCTCTGCTCACACCAAGCAGAGAGGCTTGGCTAGTGGGTTCCTCAGCTGAGGACCCACATTTTATGCCCTCCCGCCCCTCCTAATTGTGAATGAATCCCTCTGTGCCATGACTGTGAAAGGGGGTGCAAAAGGTGATGTGAAAAGTGGCAGGAAAAGCACTAAACACTCCTCCCCTGCCTAGTTGGACAGGCTGCCAAAGTAATATTGTATGTGTTTACATGCTACATTTAGTTAGAACTTTAGTATTTCTGCATCTGTTTTCCAAGAAAAAAGTTGAAACTTCCAAGCAGACTTACTTGCTCTGAGTTTGCTTTATACAAGATTTAAAGTTCTTCTCTCATTCTTCTAATTTAATTAGTAGAACAAGAGAACAACCGAAGAATTATTCATGTAACATTAGTAAAATGGAAGAAGTTCAAGAACACATGAAAGAGCTGCAAAACCTTATATGAATAGCTATAGTCATTTGTTTTCATCATGTATACCTGAAATATCTAAAAGTGTTTTCAACCTTTTAACAGATGGCTGAGGCAGAAGGTTATCACTGCAAGGAACTGAAAAGCATTCTGAGAAAGAAGACAAGCCTTTGGTAACTATATGGTAATAAGATTTTCACCTGCTGATACTATTCTTTATTGTTAAAGGCAACTGCTGAATTAAGAGACAAAACTATACAAGCAATTTACATATATTTCTCTTTAATTTTACATGAACTGCTTGATGGGTAAGTCTTGAATATTGCATAAACCAACACACACAAATTAAACAAAAGTTAACTCTACCTACAATCCTTCATACATTGCTGCAATATTTCTTCTGCTTCCTGGTTCTCTATTTACCAATGTAGATAGCTGAATGGGAGGTGAAACAAGTCTTTATTGTTTGTAATTTAAATTATCCACACATTATTTACATGTGTTCCTTCAAAACATGGAAAATTTGCATAAGTTGTAGTTTAATAGTTTCTCCATTATACAGTATACAAACATAAGCTCAGAGATATTAGAGTACACGTTCTCTGTAAAGAAAGTAACCTCAAACATACAATACACAAATTTAAAATAATAAAAAATACCTCACAAAAGAGTTATTTAAATATATCAAAATAAATAGACAATACTTGGTATTATAAAACCAAAAGCCATACATGAAGGCAGGGAAAATGAAGGAAAAAACAAGTCCTAGCCATGAAGTTCTATTTGTCAAGTTTATAGAACAACGATATAGACAATGCTGACCATTCCCTCAAACACAACCCTGTTATCTACTATAAATACTGATTTCTTGTGAAAAGTCATGAAAAGCCACAACCCCCAGGTTAACTGTATCATTCTTCTGCCTACATTAAGGAGGCAGAGAAGATAATGCACTAGAATTAGATCATTCTAGCGAGCAATGCATAGGAACTCTTTTCTATTTTAAGGTATCTCCCTATAAGAAACTGCTAAGTCCCTGTGCAAGAATTATTATATATTCCATAACATATGATGAGTACAGACTAAAAAAAGATCATGTCCATCTGCATATTTGTATGTACACACACTAACCAACAGGTATTTTTTTCCTTCTGTGTTTTCTTGAAGTTAATTTTAATTATTTATTTTTACATCATTTATAGTCCTTTCTCACTTGGACTCAGCAGATTACACGGAGTAACTGATATTTTATTGTAAACTGCTTCAAACATAAAACCTAGAAAAATTATTAAGAAATAAAACCAGTTCAAAATTCACACACAGTGTTCTACAATTTTCTACAACTCCATCCAAAATGAAAATAGTAGTGCAGAAATGGCTCACCAAGATATTGGATGCTGCTGAAATGAATAAGCTTGTTGTTAAGATACATGCTAGACAGGTAAGAAATTCTACAAATGAATTTGTACAAAAATGGACTTTATTATTAGACTGCTCATCCAGTCTTTATTAGAATAGACATGACAACTTCTGTTACAATTTGGATACATAATTTTTGTAGTTTTTCTTTAGAGTCAGTGTTTGGGGATGTATAGAGGAGGGGAAAGCAATGGTAGCATATTACCTAACAGCACACACTGCAGGTCTTGAAACATGACATCTTACCACCTAAAAAAACATGTTGAGAACACATACAGACAACACAAAGGCAAAGAAACAAAGTACTGTATCCAAAGACAGTTAAAAATTACCCTGTTTTAATCCTAGCACACACACAAAAATTACAGCGCATCCAGGGAAATAACTGAGATAGATCAGATTGAGAAATATCCAAGAGAAGGAATTCCCAGTCATGAAACTGCAACAGAACCACTGTGAATCTTACACCTAGATCCAAGGAACATACTTTGCAGACCAGATACATTACCAATTAATTTAACTACACTTTGCAACATTAACAAAGACTGCCCATGAAGCAATCAACTCAATGTCTTCTCTAACACAATTGTTTAGAGTCAGAATGAGCTAACAGATTACCAGAGAAATCTATGGTAATCTATTAGCTCATCTAACCACGACATTCTGCACCAGCCAAAGCTTATCAGCAGACACCAAAGACGGTTTGCATGAAGTACTTTGCTGTAGCACTAAGGGCTACTAGGTGTATATCTGTCAGAGAGAGAGAGCTTTCTCAACAGCAAATTATATTCCTGGACCACAGATTGACAGACACAGTGATAGGCAATTTAAGAGCACAAAATCAAAGCCCTGTATGCACAATATGCATTCTCACTGTCCCTAACTAGGAGCATTTGCCCCCCCCCACACACACACATAATATATGCATGTGAAAATGTTTGTCATGGGGAGGTCAGAGTTCAGAGTGGATGTGCCCTCCAGCCTCCTCCTTTATTTAGCACAATCCACACGCATCTCACCAAAGAGAATTGGGGGGGGGGGACAACACCGTTAGCCCTCTCACTGCAGCTCTTGGTCCACCTTTAAGTGTGGTTGAGCCTGTCATCCCAGACTGCCTTGGGGTTGCGCCTAATAAAGGCCTGCCTGGAAGCGGGGCCACCATGGGCTCTGCCAGTGCCCACCAACTAGAGGTGGGGGAAGGTTCATTCCAAGTTTCTGAGCCAATGGGACTTCCTCTGGGTTTCCCTCCTGGCTGATGCTGCTTCCAGGAAATCATGATCCCCTCCCTCTGCCTGTTTCCAGCCCCCTTCTGTGGCTCCTGTCCCAGCCTGCTCCAGTCCCCTTGGCTTGTGATGGCTATGTCAACCTGGCCAGCTGTTCTTGCTCCCCCTGCTCAGGCTGCTTCTGGAAGGTGAATCTGCCTAGACTCACCCTGCCCACCTTCGCTGGCTGATACCACTGCTTCTGGGCTGCAGTGGCCCTCCAACACTGTTCTGCTGGGCCATATAGGTATGAGGTATGAGGAAGGACTTTCTTGTTCTGCCAACATTGCTGCAGCTTCCCAGCCTGGTCTTGGCTAATTGTCTGGCTAATGGTGGGTGTGAGGCGGGTCCTTCACCCCCAACATCGCCAAAGCCTCCCGGCCAGCCCCTAGACCTCTGGGTAAGTGTGCAGAGTTGTGCAAATGCAGGGTTTCCCTCCCCATGATCAGATGCCATGAAAAAAGCAGTGCCATCAAGCTGCAGCTGACTTATGGTGACCTCAGCAAGGGGCTCGGGAGCAAGTGAGAAGCTGAGACTATTTGCCATTGCGTTCCTCTGTACAGTCTTCCTTGGTGGTTGCCCAGCCAAGTACCAGTCCTGTCTAGCTTCCAATAGCTTCCTTCCACCGCATGAAAAAAATAGTATTCCTTATTACAAGGATGTAACCGTGCATATATACAGCTTGTGTGTTTACCCACTGTATTATGCCTATATTTTTTTCATGATGTATGTGAACTGTGACTTGTGTTGTTCTATGACAATTTTAATAAAGATTGGATTGGTCTTATACAACTTGTGTGCACATAAGTGTCCTGCCCACATGCAGCAAATCTGCATAGGTGGGGCCATTACTTTTGGTCATAAGCAAACAAGATGGCAGCTTCAACACTCTCCAAAATTTCTGTTTTTCAATTAAACTGATACAAGTTCTGAAGAAAACGACCCATTGGTACTTACCGTGAAGGGTCCTTCTCCTCTGAGGTCAGGAGGACATCTCCATGGGTTATTCCCATCATTCCTTTAGGGAGGCAGGAAACACTTTTTTCCCCTTCCTCTTGGTACCTTGAGAATAGCCCAGCTCCTCAGTTCTGGGACTCCACAAGCAGTAGAACTTTTAGATAACTTCCCTGTATAACAACAATTAACTTCCACCATGTAATAAATGTGAACTATAATACATTACCACACATACTCGCTGTAGAGAGAGGTGGCATAACAGTAAGAGAAGATAAGTTTGAGGAAGAAGAAAATAGCTCCAGCAAGAAGAAAGAGACGATGATTAAGAACGGGAGGGCCGAAATGTCCTCCTGACCTCAGAGGAGATGGACCCTTCACGGTAAGTACCAATGGTTGTTCTCCCTCTGAGGTGGAGGACATCTCCATGGGACCTCCCAGAGCAGTGTCCCCTTAAATGGGTGGGTCCTCATCATCGTCCACGGGCGTCAGAATGTGCTGGAGAACTCTTCTTCCAAACGCTGCATCCGCCAAGGCGAACACATTCAATCTATAGTGCCGGACAAATGTGGAAATGGAAGTCCAGGTTGCAGCTCGACATACTTCATCCACTGTTGCCCGATTGTACAGTGCTGCATTAGTTGACACACTTCGCAGAGAATGTGTCGTAACTCCTTTAGTTGCTTCCAATCCCGTTGCCTTATATGCTTCTGCAATGCAAGACCTGAGAACGGTGCTGATAGATGTCTTGGACATCTTGTCACCCCGTCTTGGTGGAGCTATGTTAATGAACATGAAGTCCATCTTTCTGATCGTTTCCGTTCTGGCAACATAGATCTTCAGGGCACGTTGGACATCCAACGTGTGCCAAAGAACCTCCTTGGGGTGACTAGGCTTAGGACAGAAGGTAGGAAGATACAACTCCTGAGATCGATGAAACAGCGATGACACCTTCGGCTGAAAGGTGGGATCAGTCCTTAGGAAAACCTTGTCCCTGTAAAATATACGTAAGTGTGGATTTTACAGAGAAGGCGTTAATCTCTGAGACTCGTCGTGCTGAAGTTATGGCCACCAGAAATATTACTTTCATTCTGAGTCATCTGAAGGTTACCTCCCTAAGGGGTTTGAAGGGAGGCTTGGTGAGAGCCGTAAGGACCGTGTGCAATTTCCAGGTAACAAAGCGGTGGATCTGTGGAGGAGACTTGACTGAGGCTCCCTGCAGAAACAACTGGACATGCGGATGTCGCGTCAGCTTGTATCCTCCCATCAATGGAAGAACTGTGGATAACGCCACCGTCTGGCAGGTCGAGTGCCAAAGGGAGCGCCAAAGCTCAGGGGCTACAGTCCCTCCCACATCCTGTACGGCCTCCACGCGCCACCGTGTGCCTGCGAAGAGTCACCACCTTCAACCCAGAATCTAACCTGTCTTGGAGAAATGACAGGACCGATGCCACAGAAGGAGATAGAGCTGTCACCTTCTTCCATCTGCACTATCTGACAAAGGCCTTCCAGGTTGTGTTATAGATCCGGATGGTGGATTGTCTCCGGGAAGCTAATATATTGTCCAACACCTGAGGTGGATAACCTAACTGGGAGAGTTGCAGCCGCTCAACCTCCAAGCGGTTAGACAGAGCCACTCCGGATGGGGATGCCAGATCGGTCCCTGCAGAAGCACGTCCGGAGCTTTCAGCAGAGGTAGCGGTGGAAGAATGGCCAACTCTGTCAGCGCAGAGTACCAAGGACGTCGTGCCCACAGGGGTGCCACCAGAATAACTTATGCCCTTTCCTCTCGAATTCTGTGAATGATCCTTGGGATCAGGGGAATCGGAGGAAAGGAGTAAAGAAGACCCTGGGGCCATGGAGCAGTGAGAACATCCATCGCCTCCGCCTCTCGGTGATGATATCTCGAAAAGAAGTGAGGTACCTGATGGTTCTCTGCAGATGCAAAGAGGTCCACTACTGGACTTCCCAGATGACTCACGATGAGGTTGAACAATCTTTTGTGAAGAGTCCATTCCCCTTCGAGAATGGTCTCCCGACTGAGCCAGTCCGCCTGGATGTTGACTGCTCCTTTCACGTGTTCAGCGCGGATGGACGCTACATTCCTCTCGGCCCAGGTGAGGATCTGCATCGCCTCTCGGTGGAGATGGGAGGACTTCGATCCTCCCTGGTTGTTGAGATATGCCTTGGCTGAGATGTTGTCCGTCTGGACCAAGACGTGTTGACCCTGCGTTGCCTGGCTGAAGTGACTCAGAGCATGACGAATCGCCCTCAACTCTAGGAGATTGATGGGTAGTTGTTGTTCATCCCTGGTCCAACAGCCTTGGACAGGAATCTCCTCCAGGATGGCACCCCAGCCCATAAGACTGGCATCTGTGTATATTTCTTTGGGTGATGGGGCGTAGTACACTTTGCCCTGCCTCAGATTCTGCATACTCGTCCACCATAGCAGACTGGACTTGACTTGTGCCGGGATTCGTAGGTTCACGTCTTGCATTCCATAATCTGGCATTGATAAGGTCTTAGGAATCGCTGTAGCGACCTGGAATGTTGGCTAGATCTATGCAAGAGCTAGATCTATGCAAGAAATCATGAGGCCCAACGACCAGAGACATCAAAGTGATCGAGGAACTCTGTATCGCCGAGACTGCCATGTCTTGGATCTTGATAGCCTTGTCTAGTGGCAGAAAGAGAGAGTTGCGCAATGTGTCTATAACTGCACCCAGATGTTCGATGCGACATGTAGTTGTAGGCAACTCTTGGGGAAGTTGATTACAAACCCCTGCTCTTGTAGACACTGCAACGTGCGTCTGGTATTCTGAACGGCCAAGTCCAAATTCTTGCCTCTCACCAGCAGGTCGTCCAAGTAGGGATGAATGTGAATCCCCTGTTTCCTGAGGTGGACCACCAGATTGATGAGGAGCTTGGAAAACACTCTGGGAGCTGTAGAAAGGCCGAATGGGAGTGTGCAGTACTGGAAGTGGCGGTGGCAGCTGCTCTCACTATCATGGTGATGGCTTCATAGATTCTCTTAAGCGTAGCATCCACCTTCTTATCTATGGGATCACATATAGAGCCATGTCCATCCTCAGAAACTAATCCGGTGGACTGAATAGCTGCTACGGGACCATCAACTGGTGGAACCTGTAACAGCTCATTTGCATATGAGGTTAAAGCATATAGCTTTTTGACGAAAGCAGGAAACTGCCTATTGGCTGAAGGTCTGTCCCATGCCATCTTCAGCTGTGTCTCAAAGTATTCTGGGAAAGGAAAGACCCCATGTTCTACAGGTTCCTCTGGAGGAAAAAATTCTGAAAGCCCTTTGGAATGAGACTTGTTCAGGCATTTTCAATTCTTCCGCATCCTCATCAGAAAGAAATTCACCTTCTTCCCTATCTTCAACCATGGAAACAGAAGAAGCATCCCCCACTTCCTCCCAGCGTCCCCCCCAGTGTGTTGTAAAAGAGCCAGGGATCGCTTTCTGTGCTGCCTTTGTAGGCCAGGGGGCTGGACATTGGGGTGGAGGATTAGGAGAACCACCTTGACCAGTCAGGGCCACCATGGAAACAAAGAGTAGATATCCCCTCCTGCATGACCTGCCAGAACATCTGCATCAGTTCGGAGGGATTAATCAGGGCCCCAGGATTGCCAGGTACCCCCCCCCCCCCGGGAAGTGAATCAGACCCAGGGAGATGCGTATCGGGGGTCTTACTGCTACCGTCCGTCTTCGAAGTACCCAGCAGAGGATCAGGATAGCTGCCGGAGCCTTGCGGTGCCGATCAAAAATGGCCACCGTACGTCTTTGCCCACCCAATTTTGGCGGGTTCCGGGTCTTCAGGCGATCGGAAGCGCTTCTGAGCATGCCGCGTCAGTGCTGCCGCCTCTGCCAGGATCGTCTGGGAGACACAATCAAGCCCGGAGGGCAAGTTGGACCCACAGTGGGCCGCGGCGGTGGCAATAGCGTCTTCCTCAGCTGAGGAGAAGCCGTCAGAGTGCTCTGCTGTCACTGCCATCTTCCATGCAGCCGATTGCACTCACACACGTCTTCAATGAAGCTCCCTCGCCGCTTCTTGACTCTCACCGGAGAACAGAGCCAGAAGGAAAGGAGTTTAGAAGAAAGGTTAGATGGAGATCGGGAAGGAGAAAAATAGTTCAGAGAGGGGAAAAACATGCCAAAGAACAGTCAGAAAGGCAGAGCCTTGACCCTAGCTGCTACTCCCTAAGAGGCAGGAATAGAACTGAGGGGCTGGGCTATTCCCAAGGTGCCAAGAGGAGGGGGGGGATGTGTTTCCTGCCTCCCTAAAGGAATGATGGGAATAACCCATGGAGATGTCCCCCACCTCAGAGGGAGAACATAACACCCCACCATTTTCCCCATCCCTTCATATCTCTAGGGCACACAGAAGGCCAAGGATGAATCAGACTCATTCTCATAAGGAATAAACTGGAATTTATTTGTGTTGCTGAATATTTTAATACATAAATTTTCATTAACATAGAAAATGTCATCCATTGTTAGACATGATATAGCTACAATACAAAGATTCTTAGAGAAATAACCCCGTGGGGGAAAAAATCTTTGTATCAAATCGAAGGTTACTGAAAACAGGATGGAAATTAAGATTAACTCATGCATCGGAACATTTTCACTACAAAATTAGAAAATTTAGACCTGTGGGAATTTTATTTGTATTTTGAAAGGCTTTAAATATGAAATCTCACAGATGATCAAATACTATTCCATTTCATGTCTAGATCATGTGCGGTCAGAAAATATTATCGATCAAGTAGCACTACATGCTAAAGTGACAATCAAATATACTGGTTTTCAAACAGTTTCCTAGGAACATCAAGTTCTTTTTGCTTATTACTAGGGATAATATAACTAAAATGCCAAAAATGGTGGACACATTTCTACAAAAGACACACTTGTTGCTTTGCAGAGCACAGGAAAATGTGTTCTAGAAGACACATCATAGGCATAAACTTCGTGGGCGGGGGGGTGTCAGCCTTCCCCCGAAATTTTTAGGAAGGGGATCAGCCTCCCTCGGGGGCAACTGGCTCCAGCCACCCTTGCTCTCCCCACCCCATTCTGAAACTATGTTCAGCGACTGGGTTGGGACCGGGAGGGAGGGAGGGAAGTTAGGGTGGGGGCTTGCTTCCTCCTGGAAGTGAAGCCCCACCCTCAGCTCCAAGCAGCCCTTAGTTCTGCCAGGCTGCACGTGGAGTCTGGCTTTCCTGGTTTCCTGCACACACACACAAAGGTAGGAAGCATGCTTGCCTGGGCTCTTCCTTACTGCTGAGTCGTCGATGCGCATTCGTGCAGCCCACCTCTCTGCCCCCCTCACCCAGCTACCAGTAAAATCAGCGCGGACCAGGAGGGGAACTTGGCCCGGCGGACATGCGCTGCCTAAGGGAGCGCCAAAGCTCAGGGGCTACGGTCCCTCCCACATCCTGTACGGCCTCCACGGCACCACTTCTTGCACCCGGCTGCTGCCTTCCTCTGATTCCCCTTCGCTGCTGCTCTTGCTGCTGCATGCTGGGACCAAGTTGGCCAGCTTTGTAAGGGCATGGGTGGGTGGGGGCCTGAGAGAGGGCAGTGTTCAGTGAGCCTGAGGCTGAGTAGTCCGAAGGAAAACTGCCTTTGCTCTCTTTGGAATACCCTTCCCATCCTCCCCACCCATCTGTTGTGCTGCTTTTATTCTCTCTCTCACCCCCCGTTTTTAAACCCCCCCTTCAGTTGTACCGTGTGTGTGAGTGCCCCCCCGCCC
>NW_015160882.1:218175-229993 GCF_001447785.1 Gekko japonicus
AACTAAATACCACTAAAGGTTTTGTCTCCACTGCTACATCACTTAATGCATCACAATATAGGTTCATGTTCATGCTATAATTTATGATGCTTTAGTTTGGGAAGATCTGTTTTCTTAGTCACATCAGTTGGTGCTAATTTCCCCCCTGTAAATTCCTCTTCCATCCCAACAGACTCTGCTGCTCACATGTTGTCTGTCAATCCCCTCTTTATCATACCCTTCCTCCAGTCTCCCTTCCCTTATATTGACCTCACGACAATGGCAATATCACCCAGCCTGATGAAGGGAACTTTGACTCTTGGAAACTTATTCCCTGAAACTCTTGTTGGTCTCTAATCTGCTATTGGACTCAAATCCAAGTAAGTGTCATGAAAAATGTAGATCTGAACATGGGTCTCCTCAATCCACACTGGTCTTCATGCCATTGGTCCATCTACTTCAGCATGGTCTGCTCTGATGCAGGTAATCTCTAGAGATTCAGACAGAGAAAGATCCTTTCCAGCACCTGTTTTCTTAGACCTTCTCGGTTTAAACCTTTATCCTTTGGCACACAAAGCATGATTTCTCTACCATCAGTCTATCAGTGTCATCATTGTCTACTCAGACTGGCAGTGGTTCTCCAGGGTTTTATGTAGAGGATTTTGCCCATTCCATGCTTTGTTTCTGAGCCATTGGGCGTGGCTAGGGGGGTTCTCAAGGGTTTCCAGGTCCCCCTAAATTTCTGGAGAACCCCTTCCTAAATCCCACATGGCCCCGCCTCCATAAATAGTGACAATGGCCTGTGACATCACTAGCTCATCTCAAGGGTTTCCAGGTCCCCCTAAATTTCTGGAGAACCCCTTCCTAAATCCCACATGGCCCCGCCTCCATAAATAGTGACAATGGCCTGTGACATCACTAGCTCCTCCCTATGATGTCACTGGGCCTCAGTTCTTTTAAGGACCTGGCACAGCAATGCCTCTGGCCCAGCCCCAGCCACCCCCCCGGGAAATTGGAAAGTCTACGCCCTGTCACTGCAGAATATCTGAAAACCACTCTGGTGTATCAATCTGCCATCAGCTATCAAATATTATTGGATGAAATACATATAAAGGTTATTTGGAGAATATCTGGCATCAACATTCTCAAGGGGAAGTCTGAAGTTTTCAATAAAAATTCATTTCATCTCAATTTCTTTCTCACTTTATCATGAAATTCAGTTTTTCCTAAGATTTTAGAATAGTCCATAAGGCACAGAAAATTACCTTAAGGACGCACACAAGGTCTGAACTTGAACTTGAACCCATAAACACTATTTAGCAGTAATATTGTTCTCTTAATGCCATACCCACTCACTATGCATGCACGCACAGAAATGATCAGTCAATCAATAACAATATTTGAGATTATGGTTTATATCTGCATTTGTAAAGTTCCTTGAGCCACCACTGACAATGTAGTATAAATACAAATAAATACCACATGCACCAGCTGCTATATTTTAGCCACTATTTGAGAGCTCAACATGAAGCAAAAGACCAAAAGTAACTAATTAAACCAAAATTAAAAATAAAAAATCGACAGTATTGGATCAAAGCTTGGGAAAATGCTGGGGATACATAAGTGTGGTCACGCATATGGCAGAAAAAGCGTCCTATGTAAACCAGATCAGGGTTTGAAGAGATTAAGGGGGGTAAGCATGCATATATGGGGAGGAGACACAAGGATAACAAGTAATAAATGTGAGCTAACAGAGTTACAATTACTTAGGTTTGGTTTTAGTATCAAAACATACAACAATGGGAAAAGTCTGATTTTGTTTATAAGGCTTAACAGGTGCTATATGGGGCCCCAGCATTGAGACTGGAGCACTGTTTTGCCTACTGTTTTGCCAATCTACCCCAAGCCCTTTTTAGCCATAGAAAGGAGGGGGGGAACAGGCAACAGATTGTCTTTTTTCCTCTCCATTACTGAAAGATCCATGATCCCCCTCATGGATCACTGCCTTGTCGTGGCGAGGGGGCTTGAGCGGTTCGATGAAGCAGTGGGCTATGCCGTGAAGGGCCACCCAAGATGGACAGGCCACAGCAGAGAACTCAGACCAAGAGTGATCCACTGGAGAAGGAAATGGCAACCCACTCCAGTATCTTTGCCAAGAAAACCCCATGGACAGTAACAAAAGGCTAAAAGATATGACGCCGGAAGATGAGCCCCTCAGGTCAGAAGGTGTCCAATATGCTACTGAGGAAGAGCAGAGGGCCAGAACAAGTAAACCCAGAAAGAGTGAAGTGGCTGGGCCAAAGCCGAAAGGACGCTCAGTTGTGGATGTGTCTGATGGTGAAAGGAAAGTCAGATGCTGCAAAGAACAATATTGCATAGGAACCTGAAATGTAAGATCTATGAATCAAGGTAAGCTTGACGTGGTCAAAAATGAGATGGCAAGACTGAACATCGATATCTTAGGAGTCAGTGAACTTAAGTGGACAGGAATGGGCGAATTTAACTCAGAAGACCATTATATCTACTACTGTGTCCAGGAATCTCGTAGAAAAAATGGTGTGGCCTTTATAGTCAACAAGAGAGTGCAGGGGTCAGTACTGGGATACAATCTCAAAAATGACAGAATGATTTCTGTCCGATTCCAAGGCAAACCATTCAACATCACAGTAATCCAAGTCTATGCCCCAACCACTGATGCAGAAGAGGCTGAAGTGGACCGGTTCTATGAAGACCTACAACACCTCCTAGAACTAACACCAAAAAATGATGTCCTCATCATCATAGGGGACTGGAATGCTAAAGTAGGAAGTCAAAAGGTAACTGGAATAACAGACAAGTTTGGCCTTGGAAAGCAAAATGAAGCAGGGCAAAGGTTAACAGAGTTTTGTCAAGAGAACACACTGGTCATAGCGAACACCCTTTTCCAACAACCTAAGAGGCGACTCTACACATGGACATCACCAGATGGGCAACACCGAAATCAGATTGACTATATAATTTGCAGTCAAAGATGGAGAAGCTCTATCCAGTCAGTAAAAACAAGACCTGGAGCTGACTGTGGTTCAGATCATGAGCTACTCATTGCAAAATTCAGACTTAAACTGAAGAAAATTGGGAAAACCACGAGGCCATTCAGGTTTGACCTAGATCGCATCCCTGATGAATATACAGTAGAGGTGAAGAATAGATTCAAGGGTCTGGATTTGATAGATAGAGTGCCTGAAGAACTATGGACAGAGGTTCGTGACATCGTACAGGAGGCAGCAATCACCACCATCCCAAAGAAAAAGAAATGTAAGAAAGCAAAGTGGCTTTCTGATGAGGCTTTACAAATAGCAGAGGAAAGAAGGAAAGCGAAAGGCAAAGGCGAAAAGGAAAGATTTACCCAACTGAACGCAGATTTCCAGAGAACAGCAAGGAGAGATAAGGAGGCCTTCCTGAATGAACAGTGCAAAGTAATAGAAGAAAACAATAGAATGGGAAGGACTAGAGATCTCTTCAAGAAAATTGGAGAAATCAAGGGAGCGTTCCATGCAAAGCTGGCCATGATAAAGGACAAAAACGGTAGGGACCTAACAGAAGCAGAAGAGATTAGGAAAAGATGGCAAGAATACACAGAAGAACTATACAAGAAAGACCTCGATGTCCTTGACAACCACGACGGTATAATCACTGACCTCGAGCCAGACATCCTGGAATGTGAAGTTAAATGGGCCTTAGAAAGCATTGCTAACAACAAAGCTAGTGGAGGTGATGGTATCCCAGCTGAGCTATTCAAAGTCTTAGAAGAGGATGCTGTTAAAGTTCTGCACTCCATTTGCCAGCAAATTTGGAAAACGCAACAGTGGCCACAGGATTGGAAAAGATCAGTATACATTCCAATCCCAAAGAAGGGCAATGCCAAGGAATGTTCAAACTATCGCACAATTGCACTCATATCACACGCTAGCAAGGTCATGCTCAAGATCCTACAAGCTAGGCTTCAACAGTACGTGGATAGAGAACTACCAGAAGTACAAGCTGGGTTTCGAAGAGGTAGAGGAACGAGAGATCATATTGCCAACATTCGCTGGATTATGGAGAAAGCAAGAGAGTACCAGAAAAATATCTACTTCTGCTTCATTGACTATGCTAAAGCTTTTGACTGTGTGGATCACAACAAACTATGGCAGGGCCTTAAAGAGATGGGAGTACCAGACCACCTCACATGTCTCTTGAGAAACCTGTATAAGGGCCAAGAAGCGACAGTTAGAACCGGATATGGAACAACTGATTGGTTTAGCATAGGAAAAGGAGTACGACAAGGATGTATATTGTCGCCTTGCTTATTTAATATATATGCAGAGTACATCATGCGAAATGCTGGCCTGGATGAATCACAAGCGGGAATTAAGATTGCTGGGGAAAAGATCAACAACCTCAGATATGCAGATGATACCACTCTAATGGCTGAAAGTGAAGAGGATCTAAAGAGCCTCTTGCTCAGAGTAAAAGAGGAGAGCGCAAAAGTGGGCTTGAAGCTCAACATCAAAAAAACTAAGATCATGGCATCCGGCCCCATCACTCCTTGGCAAATAGAAGGGGAAGTCGTGGAAGTAGTGACAGACTTCACGTTCCTGGGATCCCAGATCACCGCAGACTGTGACAGCAGCCATGAAATTAAAAGATTTCCTTGGGAGGAAAGTGATGGCGAACCTAAACAGCATGATAAAAAGTAGAGACATCACCCTGCCAACAAAAGTCCGCATGGTCAAAGCAATGGTATTCCCAGTAGTCATGTATGGCTGTGAGAGTTGGACTATAAGGAAGGCCGAGCGCCGAAGAATAGATTCTTTTGAACTATGGTGCTGGAGGAGACTCTTGAGAGTCCCTTGGACTGCAAGGAGATCAAATCAGTCAATCCTCAAAGAAATCAACCCTGACTGTTCCCTGGAAGGCCAGATAATGAAACTGAAGCTCAAATACTTTGGCCACCAAATGAGAAGGGAGCACTCACTGGAGAAGACCCTGATGCTGGGAAAGACTGAAGGTCAAAGAAGACGGGGACGGCAAAGGATGAGATGGTTAGACAGTGTCATCGATGCAACGAACATGAAATTGAGCCAACTTCAGAGGACAGCGGAAGACAGGAGGGCCTGGCGGGAGCTGGTCCATGGGGTTGCGAAGAGTTGGACTCGACTGTGCGACTGAACAACAACAACTGAAAGTGTAGGGTGCAGTTTTCATATGAGAAAATCATTCTGTAGGGATTCTTCTATTTTGATCCTTATGTACAGACAAGCAGACTGGACTCTTTGGCAGCAGGAACTGATCCACCAGAACCAGCAACTTATGTTTTATCCTTTTTGTTCTGTTTTCTCCCTGTACTGAGTTTTTTGTATCCTGGTGAGTATATTGTAGCTCAGCTTACTGCAATTGGCATCATATAAGATCAACAGAAAGAGCCATCCAGTTCCAATCCGTACTCTGAATACCAGACTAAGTTGGCCAATTCAAATACCTTTAGCCTTTGGATATTCAGATCTGCTATTTCAGTTCACATAAAACAAGTAAATGCTATATCCAAGGTAAAATAATTTTACTGCTACTATTTAGGCACAGCTTCAACAACAACAGGGGGAAAGTGCCTACCTTTTGTTCTATTGTTCTAGCTGACCCAATTTAGGTGAAATACATTAAATCCAACAGAGTCTCCAGACAAAGGGGGGGGATGAATAAATGTCTAAGTTGAAAATATTTCCATTTCAACTGGTGCGCTCACTAGAACACACACAGGAAAGCATGAGGAGGTCAGAGTTCTAGAGGCTATTCAATTAGAACCTAAGAAGTTAGTGTCCAGATCCTGACTGGGATATAAATCCAGTGGATACATTTATAAGTCTGTTTTTCAGCCTCAGCTCATCCTGTAAAATGAAAATTAACAATAATAGCAAGATAATAACCATAAGCTTACTATTAAAAATTATTTAGCATTCTGGAATATAAAATTGCCCATAATTTGCAAGCTAACTGAACACACACAGATACCTTGTATTGTTGGACCATTCGTCCATCTCTAGATAAATATTGTCTACTGACTGCAAGCAGTCTTTAGAATTCAGACAGAGCAAACTATTCCTAGCATCTACCACCGGATATCCTTCAAATTGAGATGCCACAGATTTTTTGTCTGCTGAATGTATGTTCTGCTACTGAGCCACCATCTCTCCCCATTCTGCAATTCTTAGCAGACATATAACCTTTTCTAAGACTATGCTCCAAATGATTGCACACATCTAGGTTTTATCAGCATGCAATCTACTGAATCACCAAATATATTTTAACTCTTCTAAATTTAACACCCAGGTTGTTCCATTGTAGCAGGGTAGGCATCAAGGTCTTGTGGCATTTTAAAACAAATATATTGCTACAAACTTGTCTCTTGCACTGTTGGACCTTATTTTTTAAAGAAAGACTGGAGGACATATCCTCTCTTCATTTAGGAGATTCTCTCTCAAGCTTAATGCTCTCCCATCTCTCTCAAGCATAGCATTTCCCCCCACACTACGATTTTGCAAACCAAGAGATGCTATTCTCAATGAAGGAAAAACCATATAGATCGCTTTTCAGTGTTCCCAGTGAGACAAAGAGTTCTAGAGGACTGCTTAAAGGTAAAGGTAAAGGTTCCCTTGCTCGAAAGCCAGTCGAATCCGACTCTAGGGTTGCGGTGCTCATCTCCGTTTCAAAGCCGAAGAGCCAGCGCTGTCCGAAGACGTTTCCGTGGTCATGTGGCCGGCATGACTAAACACCAAGGCGCACGGAACGCTGTCACCTTCCCACCGAAGTGGTCCCTATTTATCTACTTGCAATTTCTTGCTTTCGAACTGCTAGGTTGGCAGGAGCTGGAACTAGAGACGGGAGCTCACCCTGTCTTGCGGCACCCGGGTCTTGAACCGCTGAACTACTGACCTTCCACAGCCTGCAGTTCAGCGTCTGTGAGACAAAGAGTTCTAGAGGACTGCTTAGGGGCAAGTAAATGTGCAAGGAGAGACCTTTAGTAGATGCACAGGTAAAAAGGGGGAAATGGGTGGGTGGAAGAGTTCTGTTACCCTCCAGGACCTTTCCTCCAACTTTTCCAGACCAAAAATTTGAAACATTTGAGGGAGTTCTAAAAAACCCCCCACCTTCCCATACTTTCTCTTTTAGAGTGAGTAAAAGACTTCATAAAGCAAAGTTCTCACACTCAAGAAGTATAGCATAAAAAACTGAGGCTGTTTTCATTTTTTCCCAATGGAGAAATAGGGAAATTTAAGAGGAAACTTTTAAAACTGCTATATATTTTTTTCTTTTTGAGAGATAAAAAACTTGCCTTATAAAACATCTATTTCCAAATGTACTGCATGAAAAAGCCTGAGGACTCTTGGAAGCACTGGAAAAAAATCCCATACTGTAGACATATACAACATAACTCATATCTTTGTTTAAATGTATGCCATTTTAGCAATATATGCAGTTTTAGCAATAATTAACATGCTATAATGTGTTTAATGATACATTAAAGGGTTCAGTGTTTTCAATTTTATAAAGTTTAGCCTAATACTCCCAAATGCTGGCAGTGCTACCTTTTGTATTCTGTCCCAATAATGCACTTTTTATGGTTTACTACAGAATTTGTTTTCTACCTTTATCTTTTCTTTTTTTTCCCCTACCCCTCAAATGGCAAAAATTATAGTATCACATGCTATGGTAGTATAGAATATAGTAGTTTGCAACTTTTTCTTAAGTACTGGGTATAATTGTAATTTTTCTTATACAAAATGAAGCTATACTTTTAAATTCCATAAATATGCTAAATAGTATAAATGTATATCCTGAGATCTAAATGATGCATTTTATGTTGTTAAATCAGTAAAAGATTTTACTGATTTAACAACATAAAATTACCCCAAATTTATTTTTTTCTCCATGGCTTCAAAATTTTCAGAAATGTTATATTTTTACATGTAAGGCACCTCTTCCCTACAATCTGGATCATGCAAGTGCTACTTACCAATAAAAATGCTCAGGATATCTATTCAAAGAACCCTCTATATCACATCTAAACTTAGCCCGAAATCTTTCTGTCAAAAAGGCCAAAGTCACTCCTAACAGAAACAATGATTAGTTTATTGGCTTTAACTTGCACAGGTTCAGAGCAGTTGCACTTAACCTTACATCTAACGATAAACAAAAGCATTCTATAAAGAGTGAACAAACCATGGCGGGGGGGAAAGCAACCCATACTTATGAAAAAGGAAAATTCAACTCAAAGAAACCTCTTTCTGTTGTGCTGTAATCTCATACAATTTGCAAGTTTCATCACTTAGCAAGATTCCAGATACTGCAGAACCAATCACTACAAATAAAAACCCCTCACTTATAACCACTTTGGCTACAGTTTTCGGATTTGTGAAGTGCATCCTTACCCATTAAACAAAACTCTGTACAGTCACTTAAACCAATTAAAAAATCAATGTCCTTGCACACCTAAATCTGCCTATGTACTTGGATTATAACTGGTGACTGTGTTGTATCTACTGATAGGGTTCCACTGATTGCTTCTCAATCCTTTTTACAACTTGAAAATTCATCAAAAGTGAAGGCAACTCACATCAACACCATAGCCTCTCCAATATAATGAATTTAGTTTACCATCTTATTTAGCAATCTTTGACAGGGTTAACCACCACCATAAAATTAATTTAAAATATAATTTTTTAAAAACACTAGCCATTTGTTCAAGTTTCATTTTTTACCATTCAAGGGCCCCTGTTGGTTATAAGTCTCTATTCTCTTTAGCTTTATTTAAAAGATTTGTGTATTTAAGTAATTTTTACTCCAACATAAAGAGATCTTGTACTATTATATCGAAGATGTTCCTTATTTGAAGACCATCTGGATTATATTAAAACTAAAATCAAGGCACTTTCCCCAAGATTCTAATGAATATACAGTAGGTTAGCAAAAAGCAGGATGACTTTCTCTGACTTTCTCTATATTGGCAACACAGCAGAAACAAAATGGCTTCAAAACAGAATAGACATGTCCATCTCAGTACTGATTTTTGCTCCTGTGAACCAACCAGAACTGTAGTCGATTAACACTGCAATTCTATATGGAATTTAACCCCTTGTGACCACACTGACAAATGGATTTAAAAGGGTATCACTGCAAGGCTACAATCCTATACATATGAGCAGATACACTTGATTACAAAGTGCTACTTCTGAAAGGCTGCATCTATAGAGGACACATTCATCTTTCCTTTTCCTGTCCAAACTGCATATTGGGAACAAACAACTTTCACTGCCAAATCCATTTTGGAAATTCAGAGTTCTAACTTTAAATCTTCTCTTACAGATTAAATCTGTCATTTCCCACAAACTAAACATATGAAATTATATTTGTACATGTCCATCTCTTCTTAGCCACCCCTCCTCTACTGCCTCCCCACCACAGAAATTCAAACTGTATTATCCTTGGGGGCATGACCTGACTTTTTATTCCTGTTACACTGGAAAGCACTGAATATATTTAATTTCACAATTTTTTTCTAAAAGCATTGACACAAATTGTAGGAAGCTACACTCTTCTTCCCATTTAAGGTGCTACTGAACATTTTCTATTCAAAGAAAGATGCTAAGAATTTCATCACTTAGTACAGAAGACCATTTTAGATTCATGCCCAAATTTTAGATTGAACTACATACTAATTGTCATATATAGCTGTTTTTCTGTTGGTATACTGATAAGAGTTGCAGTTGTGCTATAGTGCGAAGGTTAAATTTCATTGCTGCTCCAGTTATTTCTTTCCCTGGGGCTTCCAGGAATACAACAAATAAAGTCACAAGGGCTGATCTTGTCAGATCTCATAAGCAAAGCAGAAGTTGGCCTGGTCAATACCTACACAGACAGATTCTAAAGAAAATTCAGGACAATTTACTGTATGCAATATATGCAAACTAAATCATAGTTTCCCTGCCCTCCACCTTTGTGATCACAACTAGTTCTATTAATACACCTCAGGTCCACTAAAGAACTTCCACAAACTAACACTTTTAAGGTCAGTTCACATAATATATACCTCACACAGTCAGTAAACACTAATCCAGGCAGTATTTTTGTTCATGGTGTGCACAGGGTACTTCCATGGTTGAAATATATTAAACAAATTAACTTTCATATAAGAATTTGTACAGTAGAACACAGCTGAATTCATAACACATCATTTTAGCATGCTAATATTCAGAGTTTTCCTTTGCCCTAAATTGTGGTACTCCAGTACCTAGTCTAACAATCAAATGTGAATTAGGTCTTTGACTTTAGAAATGGCTTCTATCTTTTCCAGGAAAGCCAATCAATAATAAGGCTGTTCCATCACTGTCAATCACAACGTCCAACTGTGAGCTAAGCATGTTATGCAATATAACCTTGCATTCAACATTCACAGAAAAGGACTCCATCCTTCCAAGATGGATTTGAGTGCACTGAAGATTAAGCAGATGTCCTGCAAACAAAATATTAATTAAAAAACCCAAAGCAATTTATCATTAGAAGTCACCTAATGCTGCGGTGGCTCAAGTGGTTAAGACGCTGAACTGCAGGCTGTGGAAGGTCAGTAGTTCAGCGGTTCAAGACCTGGGTGCCGCAAGACAGGGTGAGCTCCTGTCTCTAGTTCCAGCTCCTGCCAACCTAGCAGTTCGAAAGCAAGAAATTGCAAGTAGATAAATAGGGACCACTTTGGTGGGAAGGTAACAGCGTTCCGTGTGCCTTGGTGTTTAGTCATGCCGGCCACATGACCACGGAAACGTCTTCGGACAGCGCTGGCTCTTCGGCTTTGAAACGGAGATGAGCACCGCAACCCTAGAGTCGGATTCGACTGGCTTTCGAGCAAGGGAACCTTTACCTTTACCTTTAATGCTCAAGAAGTTTTACTTCGTGTACCAAATTAACTACCAAATTCTGATATTCTCCTTTCAGTTCTTTATAGCACCATTTTGGGGTAAAGTACTAACCTTATAGATTTTAAGGTATTGAAAGAATACTTCCTTCAAATATTTATTTCAGGGTAAAGAGATTTGCAAACCATGTTGTCAACTAGATTTTAATGTACCCTAAATGTCCAGCTTCAAAAACGTATCAATAAGCAAGAGTTTAAAAGGCAGATGCAGGGCAAAATGAATCTGAGGACCTTGTCATATAAAAATTGACTATTGATTACTAATATTTTCCAAGCCCTGCTCAAGACTCTTCTGTTAATTCTAAAATAAAAACAAATTGATATTAAAAAATACATCACTGATATTTGGTAGCTTTACAACTTTACAGGAACAGCAATCAGAACATGGATTGTTTCCAAAAAAAAATGGCTTAATGAGAAATAGAAAAACATGATCCTCCAGCTCTCTACCTCAAACAGTAATGACAGGCAATTAAGGCTACATTACAATGCAGTGGTACAAAACAGAAGAGCAGAGTTTTCGATTTTCATACCAAAGGCCCCCAGTTCAATCCCTGGCATCTCCAGTTAAAGGAACACATAGTAGGTAATGTGCAAGATCGCTACCCGAGTCCCCAGAAAGCCACTGCCAGTCAGAGCAGACAATACTTATTGTGATAGAACAATGGTCTGGTTCTGTATTAGAACTGAATTTAGAACTACAGTGTATCGATGTGTACGTTTGTTACAGTGGCACTGCAAAAAACATCACAGTTAAACAAATTGATATTAAAAAATACATCACTGATATTTGGTAGCTTTATAATTTTACAGGAACAGCAATCAGAACATGGATTGTTTCCCCGGGGGGGGGGGGGGGAT
>NW_015160882.1:230773-257540 GCF_001447785.1 Gekko japonicus
TCCCCTCCCCCCCCCCCCCCCGTGCGCCCACCATTTTTTCAAAAATAAATGCATTTTAGGAAGAATGAAAAACACAAATAATCAAGAAACTCCCAGAGTATGGGGCCGAGTGCAGTTTGGTGCCCCTAAGGGCCAGCCCGCTCTAGGCGATTGCCTAGTTCGCCTAGTGAGTGAGCCGGCCCTGATCACAGTTATATGTTCAAGTCTGCACTGCTGAACATATCTATATAATTCTGTCTTAGAACTGTCCCATTAGGCAACAGACCTATGAACTGTAGTAACTGAAATCACATAATCATTTTTTTGCAAATCTTTCACTTTAAGGCTCTTACTGAGGCAGGATGACCTTTCTCTAAGCTACTCTTATGCTCCAGAAACAGGTGCAACTCATCCCAGCTACTTGCAAATACATTTCACGGTTTCAATTTAAAATCAAACTTTTATCCAATCAGGTTATAAAGTCTGTCTGTAATGACTTAATGTTACATTTTCTAGAAAGAACACAGTGAAAATGTGCACAAATTACAAATATGCCAAAATTGTTTCAATAAGTTTAAATAATTTAACTTTACCACATTAAGACGTAGACATAACCTATGAACATCCAGCATCTGCTTATTTCAGTGGTGAAGACCAAAGAGACCACCCATAAAGAATGCCTCCCTTTTAGTTTTTCATCATGCCTCTTCCTCCCTCCCAGTCACACTTAGCTACATTTAATCAATGTTAAATCCTTTCTTTGCAGCAACCCACATTTGAAATGTATACAAGTCGCTCTTGCCTCAGTGTAAGTCCCAGAAAACTGACTGGTCCCAGGTCGTGCTACTGGGATAGAGACAGATAAGCATGAAAATTCTCAAAACAGTTATTAGAAGACAAGCACATCACACAGCCAGTTCGCCTAAATATGAAGAAAGAACAAGACTTAACACATTTTTATTCACCCCTTCCATAAATTAAGACAGACTGAAATATTTTTAAGATGTAAGAATAGGAAATGCAGTTAATACACAAGCCTAGCTACTAAATAGACGCTGATCAGCCAACAGTAATGAGTATAATGGTGGCAAATTCCAAAATCTAGGGTACTTTTAAATTATCAGAAATCTGCTCTCAAAGTATATTTGAAGCAATTGGAAGGTGCATACTTATCTAGGAAGATGCCCTTATTTCATTTTAAAGTTATTACACTGACAGATCCTAATGTAGGTTTGTGGTGGCCTATTATTTAGCATGATCCTCTTCTGCTTAACCTCCCAATACCACAAAGAATTTTCGCCACTAGTACTATGTCATTAGCTTAACTGTTATTATTTTTATTAGTTAATTAATCAGGAACACAGAAATGTTGTAAATTTTAAGGTATATTCCGTATATTTACAAAGGTAAGTTTCATATAATTACAAAGGTACCAACCTTTTAGAAAAGTTGGCTACAAAAACAGGACAACTAAACAAATAATTTGTTGTGGTTCTTTTTCTCTTGTTTTTTTTGGGAGGGGGCTGTTAAAAAAGAACATGTACTTTTTAATACCTCTAAGTATTTTTTAAAAATTTTCATTAGGTGGCTGTAGTTCAATATATCAGAAACTGAACCTCTATTTGCACTTTGCTGAAAGAACTTCACATTTAATATGATGGCATAACAACCATTCTTTTCCTTGTGTTTTACTGAAGTAAGATTGTGTCAAAGGGTACACACTCCACGTTAGCCACTGAATTGGTACGGCATGACATCAACACTGATGCAGGCAGCTATGCCATGGCAAGACCCAGGTAGACTAATGGAGTGCAGCAGCAGCAGTGATCAAAACACAACTGACCTAGCACACAATGGTGAATATGCGACTAGTGTGAACAACTGTAATAGAAACAATTGAGAAATAGATTGCCATGAGATTACAGCTTCCAGCAACCAATGTACTAAGTGCTGTGTGGCTTCAGGACCATATAATATTTATCTAAGGCATTCCACGTGCAAGAGAAGCAGAAGGTTATTAGGGCAGCATATATCAGTGTTAGATCAAGGTTGCAAATTAAGCCCAAACTGGATTTTCTTTCCCACTTTCATAAAAAGGATATCTTTGTGAGCTACACAATAGTTCCCATGTAGAACTGATAGCTAAAGCTTGAAAGCTTAAAATGTATTTTTAAAAACTTTTAAATAATTAACTACAGATTATGAGCCTCTTTTGGGAATATCTTGCAAAGTCTGAGAAAAACAAGCTGTACTATCACTACCAATACAACTGAAAGCAGGCATATCCTGCTTTTTATTGTGTTTTAATCAGTTTTAGCAATCCATTTGAGATGTCATTCTGCTTCCCAATTACAAAATTTTCCTCAAAAAAGTGAACTTTTAAAAACTGCAATTGTAAGAGTTATAATTGAGGTTAAGAATAAAACAAACTACTATATAGGTTAAGAATAAGACAAGCAATATACTATATTCTAACACTATATTTTGAGAAGAATAAATCTTGTTTGCATAATTCCTTTTCTACTAAGTCTTTTCTACATCACCAAAATTCATATTCAGAATCCAAACTCAGAAGTATAACCCTTCAGATCTCCAAATATCAGGAACGCTATGAAAGTCAAGAATAAACTACAATTTTCGCCTAAAAAGAAGGCAAATGGCTTTCAGAAGGTTTTCTGAGTCCCAGTCCTTCCCTAGTACTTCTTTCAACACCAATCAGGTGAGCAGATATGGCAAGATATAGCCCAGCCATGGCCACAGTTGCCAAACAACAACACCCAGGCACTGGGCAATGACTGAAATCCAGGCCTTCAGAACCTTGAACCAGTAGCATCGTCACCACCATAGCAGGCACATACACCATTTTTCCCACTAACCGCCGCTATTTCATAGTACTGAGGTGGATTTGGGGTAGTGGGCTGAGAGCTATCTTCTTTTCCTCACTCACTCAGTAGCAGATGCTTCAATGAATGCACACAGTTTGCCTGCAATAGTCTCCCATGCACTAATCTCCTCTATGGAGAAGATGCTTGGAAAGAGACACAGGAAGGATTGTTCCTGTATACAGAGCATCAGTCAACAGCTATATAAAGATTCATCTATCTGGACAAATTAAAAGAAAATAATAGATATATCTTATTTCTAGCACATTTAGACATGATGTAGCATTATCAGCAGATGCCATTAGCAGTTCTACCCCAAAAAGTCAACAGTGCAATTTGAGAAGGCTGTTTGTGCAGAAAGGACCCTCAATTTCTTTCCATATCACATATTATAAATTAAACCAAAGGTGCCAAACAGAATATTTGCCACAAGATTTACAATCATTACATTTATATTGTTTAATATTTTATTAGCATTGTTATAACATAAAGGAAAATAAATTTTGGGGATGTCAATTCTTCTAATATACCATTGCTATTTTTGGTGGATGTCACTGGAGAATTAAATCAATACATGCCACTGAATACCAATTCAGCAAATATACAGTAATAGAAGATGTAGGAAATTTACGTCGCTTTCTCAAAATCCTCATTTCACACCTTTTATTTCAAAGCCTATACAATATGCAATGCATTTGCAGATTGTTTAAATAAGCAACAACAGAAGCAGACAACTGAAACTAGGTTTTTCTGGATATATAATGAAATTGAAGGCCTTTCACATCTAGCTAAAGATGTATTTACACTGACAATTTACCAGTGATTTACTGCTAGATATGCTCCTACCAGTATCAGGTTCACACTTCAACAGCACTAGTTTCATGTTCAATTACTGTTGAAAGATCCAGCATTATTTTACTGCTATGCTTATGTTTACAAAAGGGGGCCTACATTAGTCCAATGGGTTTTTTAAAAATTCTTCTTTGGACATCAGCTGATCCCTATAATACATCACAAGCTGTGACTGTGAGTTTCAATCAGTTCGACAGGCAGCTGAAGTGCTGGGGCAGCCGAGAAACGCAGGTCTAAAGCCTGCTTGGGCTCACAACTTCTAAGTCACACATACTTCCACTTTGTCTTTTCTGGGAAGAAGTAGTTGTACCTTTTAGGAAACACATTCAAACATACATTTTTATCTACTGCTACTTGACAAGACAGTTATGAGCTTCATGCTGATTTTGAAGAATACCCATGCTGATTTTCAAGAATATCCTGGTTATCGTCTCATGGACGTTACTGCATAATGGTCCAATTATGATAGAAAGCTGCTAGCTGCTGACGAAAAGACTACAGAGAAATCACAGGATCTAGAAGTCATAAAAGAAAACATTTCTGCACTAAGTCACGCAACTGGATCAAGTAGGTTGACTGGACCAAAATCATGTAGCAGATATTTAGGTGCTCTTTGGATATCATCTGTAACTATACTGATAGAACCACGTAATAAGACATGGCACTTCACAGCATTCTTCCAGACTTGTGAAACTGTATACTAGGCCCACTCACTGAAATATGTTTAACTGAAATTACACAGCTCACACATCAGAATCAAATTCCAGTACTGTGCATGACATATGCTACACAAAAGCTGATGTACTACAAAAACATGTAGCTGGCCACTGGTAGAAACTGGACACATGACTAGATAAACCCTCAATTTGACCTAGCTGGGCTTTTTACATCCATTATAAAAAGTGCTAAATTTTAATCTTCTGTATCAAGATGAATGCACTTTAATTGTACATGTCAGGGTCCCCCAGCTACGCTACGTCCACGGGCTCCATGGCACTTGACAGTACTTCCCTGGATGCCCACCAAACTTTCCAGAAAGTGGACAGGGCCATTTGAAGAACTTGTTGTCAAATGAAAGTGTTTTCCCCTTGAGGAGTACCAGGAAGACTGGTAAGCACCTGGGCTTTCCTTAGCCATTGTGTGGTTCCATTGCCCCTTCTTTCCAGGAGGTGTAAGGAGGGAGGTATTCCATCTGACTCTGCCTCCTGTGGCAGCACACCCCAGTCCTTCTCAAAATTCTAAAGGTGCTTCCAGAATCAAAAAAGTTGGGGACCCCTGGTAGATACTAATGATAAAAATCCAGGCTTTATTCTACTGAAATGTTACACTTCTGTCTCATTTATCTACTTTGGAGAACCCTCACTGCTATCACCATGAAAAATAATGGGAATTCAGAAGGTCAAACAGGATGTTATGTGCAGTCCTTGTAACTTGGTAGAAGTTTGTGGTTTAACACACTGACTTATTGCTAGAAACCTAATTGGGACTTTAATAAGAGAGAGAGGTACCCACGGGAACAAGAATAGTGAACACATTAAAAGTGAATGTAAACCCTGGAGTACTGTATGTTCAGAACTCTTACTATTCATTCATTCTGTTTCACTTAAATTAATTCCTAATTTAAAGTAGTTCTGCAGGGCTGGAATATGGAAAGAAGCTTTGTGCCAGAGACTAGGTCAGAGTGGCAACGGCGGGCTCAAGCTTCAACACACACACACACACACAAAACCTCTCCGGAGTGCTCAAAGTGCACATCCCATCATAAAGCTTAAACTAATGTTTCTAAACACACTCCTCCCATATAAGTGAAAAATAACTTCTGGATCTTCAATGTAGTGATGAATTTGTACTTAATATTCTGAAGCCACAGAAACCCTAGTCAATGAAATGAAACACTTTAAAACTTTACTTATAGCAGAGGCTTTTAAATCATGAGACAGAACTTGCTACTGAGATGCCATGAGCAACTGGAAACTTCATTTGTATCTCTCTCCTCCTCCCACCTATTGGGGGCAGATTGTAGTGTGCCAGCACAGCTCCTGAAATTAGTGTGATACAGGATGACTGCAACTAACCCACACCCCTCACCACAAATTGGCATTGCTAGTAGTTACGTAGCTATCTCTCACAAGCACTCACCCTACCATGGGCTATTAAAACACAAAGAAGATTACTCTTCCCCCCCTTTGGTATAGGCACGCTGACAAAAGCAAAGAAGCGAGCACTACCAATCTGTCTGCTCTCCCTAAGACCTCATCCTCATCACACTGAACTCAACCCATTATATTCAGTAGCACATTGTGGGAAAAGGAATGTAAGTGGGTTCTCAAAACAAGGCTCTGGGAGATCTCAACTACAAATGATTGCAAATTCACATTAGGACTAACCAATGAAGAAGGAAGCCTCCATATGTCCCTTCTTTTAGTGCTGCTTTAAGGCAGAACATGGAGTTCTAGACACATTCCTCAGCATGCACGGTTAACCTTACATGAAAAATATCTAACAAAGTGAGCTTGGACTCCTGAACACTTGGTGCACTGGAAATTTCTGTTGGTCTTTAAGATTCTAATGCCACACAGCTACCCACACAAGAAAAAAGATTTCCAAGAAGAGTTAATTCCATATAATATATTCAGAATTGGGGTGCTAGAGACAGTCGTCTATTTGCTTCAAAGGAAGGACACTGCAATAAAGTTCAAATCTATAAGGAAGATAATCTTATGGGATGCTACCTCAAGAAGTGGTTCTGTTTCCTTTCAAAAGGCTTTACCAAAGAATTACAGGTACGCATTCAACACATCTAGACATGGAGAAGGGGAAGTTCGTTTAAAAGTGGACAGCCAGTTTAAAGCAAAAACCTTATCTGCAGTAAACAGAATCAAAACTAAACTACAAGACTAGGGCCCTTTTCAGACAGCCTATGTATTCCGTTTCAGGAACTGGTTACTAACGGTAGGGTTTCTGTTATTTCAGACAGACCCATTTTAGTAACTGGTTCCTAACGGAATATATTTACCTGTTCAAGCAAACATGCTTCTGTCCCATTCAGGAAGGGTGCCTGAAATGTTGTTGACTCAAACTGCTTTCTTCTGATCTTCAATCCTTCCTACCGCTTCTGAAGCGCTACTGGGTACTGTATAAAATGCCCTGTAGCGCTTCCTGCAATGACTTTTTTGGTGCCCTTTTTCTCCCTGTGCATGATCGCCCTCTTTTTTTTTAATGTTCTATTGGGAGCGCTATGGCACCATAGCAACCCCATTGAGATGCCTGGACTCTATTTAGATACACTGACATTCGCCACTGCTGTCACCTGAAAACAAGTACCTGATTGGACAGCGTGTTTAAGCGGGAGATCAGTGGCGTAAGTGAATGGTGAGACAGATGTTTGGTCAATTTTTTAAAAGTTTGCTTTAGAGGAAGTATAGACTCAGGCACACACACGTGCTCCTGGTTTGTGCGAGTTAAGGAAGGAAGGAAAGTTTCCCGGGTCTCAAAACTGTCTGGTTTTGAAGTATTTTTTACACTAAGTAAAAAGAAATAATTGTTGAAAGGGATGCTTTCAGGTTTTTTTCACCCTACCAGTCATCAGATTTATTTATTCCCGTTTACTTTGGTCAGGATTATGGCGTATCACTAAGGTATTTGCTTTACACTATTTTTATGGCTCAGATCTCCAGAGCCTGTAAAGACTGCTGTGCACATGTACTTTGTTATTACTAAAACTTTTAATTCCTTGTGTTCACATGAACAATGTTTTTCCTTTTAGGTTATAAAAGTATGTGCAACAGCAAGCCTGCACATTAGCAAGTCATGGACATTTTACATGTTTCTCTGCCCACAGCATGCAATTTCTAAAAAAAACCCCTTGTTTGTATGCTACAATGTAGCTAGTGTTTCCCCATTCATTTTAAAGTGCAGAAACTACCACTTCCTCTTTGTTAAAACAGAAACGTAGAAGCATGCATCTTTCCCTCTTAATTTTTAAGACTATTCTGGGGACAGAGATGTTTCTGAATTGTGCATGATTCCCCTGTATAAAATTGATTAGTTCATCAGAACGGGGAATTAGATGAGCCCTAACCCTCTCCAGGTTGTTAATTCTTACTTATCAGACTTGATTAATACTTGCTTCGTCTAACGGCCAGAATTGGGAGTTAGATAATGCCTAATAAACTACTTGGGTTTCTGTGGTGGGCCATACTACATAATCTGCCTATAATCTCAGTGAGAAAGGCGGACTATAAATACTGTAAATAAAAAAGCCACTCCTCTTGGTGACCATCAGAACACTTGCTTTCATTAAGAGGGGAAATATTTCCATGTGTTGCCAATTTATTTAAAAAATCAATAAGATCTTTGCACTTTTAAACTAATGCAGTACCCATGCACACAAATATCTCTGCTAACACAGAAACAGGTCACAACTTTTCTACAAACTAAAAGAAATATGATGCACTTGTGTACACCACTGATTGCTGGGGGGGGGGAGTTGCCCCATTTTTTAAAAAAATGTGCAGGACAAATACTGGTCATAGATTATATAAACAGAAAAACAATTCAGGTTAAAAAAAAAGGAAACAAGAAGTGCAAACAAGGTACGCACCATTTAAGAAAGGGTACAGAAACATTCCACATATAAACAACAGGCAAATGAACCATATCACAGAGCAAGCCAATGAATGAATTATGAAAGAGCATTAGAGAAATCTTATCCACCACTCCTCCACCATGGTGAATCTAATTAGAAGGGAGGTTACAGAAGTTCTTTTGGAATAAAGGTTCTCCTAAAGAAGGCCGAGCGCCGAAGAATAGATTCTTTTGAACTATGGTGCTGGAGAAGACTCTTGAGAGTCCCTTGGACTGCAAGAAGAACAAATCAGTCAATCCTAAAAGAAATCAACCCTGACTGTTCCCTGGAAGGCCAGATAATGAAACTGAAGCTCAAATACTTTGGCCACCAAATGAGAAGGGAGCACTCACTGGAGAAGAACCTGATGCTGGGAAAGATTGAAGGTCAAAGAAGACGGAGATGGCAAAGGATGAGATGGTTAGACAGTGTCATCGATGCAACGAACATGAAATTGAGCAAACCTCAGAGGACGGCGGAAGACCGGAAGGCCTGGCGGGAGCTGGTCCATGGGGTCGCGAAGAGTCGAACTCGACTGTGCGACTGAACAACAACAAAGAAAACTGCTGCATTGGCTCAAGTGGTTAAGACACTGAACTGCAGGCTGTGGAAGGTCGGTAGTTCAGCAGTTTGAGACCCGAGTGTGCCGCATGACGGGCTCCCGTCTCTAGTTCCAGCTCCTGCCAACCTAGCAGTTCAAAAGCAAGAAATTGCAAGTAGATAAAGAGGTACCACTTTGGTGGGAAGGTAACAGTGTTCCGTGCGCCTTGGTGTTTAGTCATGCCGGCCACATGACCATGGAAATGTCTTCGGACAGCGCTGGCTCTTCGGCTTTGAAACGGAGATGAGCACCGCAACCCTAGAGTCGGATTCGACTGGCTTTCAAGCAAGGGAATCTTTACCTTTTTATAGAAAACTGACCTACTACCTCCAGGGATCAGGAAAAGTCATTGCAGGAAAAGAACAAACACTACAATGATGTTGCTCCAAGCAGGGACAGCTTACGTTAAAAAACCCTAGTAAACAGCATTCTGGTAACTCCCCCATATACATTAAGAGTACCCCACTGGTTACATTCTGAGGTACATAGCTCATTGCCTAGCAGCATGGAAATGGGTAGCAGAAGCATTTAAGATAAAAAATGTTTCCCCCACATATCAACTTATTAATATAGGATGATACATTTTTCCATTTGTTACTCATTTTTCCATTTGTTACTTTCCTATTTACCTTTCCATTGTTCCAAATTCCAACACTATCTAATATTCTAATGTTCAAGCATAAAGAGAGCCAGTTCGGTGTAGGGGTTAAGAGCGGCAGACTCTAATCTGCAGAACCAGATTTGATTCCCCACTCTTTCACATGCAGCCAGCTGGGTTATCTTGGGTCAGCCCAGTTCTCTCAGAGCAGTTCTCTCAAGAGCAGTTCTCTCAGAGCTCTCTCAGCCCCACCTACCTTACAGGGTGTGCCTTGTGGGGAGAGGAAGGAAAGGAGATTGTAAGCCGCTCTGAGACTCTGCGTGAAGGGCAGGGTATAAATTCAACTCTTCTTCTAATCAGCATAAAGTCAATATATTTATTTACATTATAGTCTGCGTTTCTCATTGAGATCTGAGGATTACACAGTGTAATTCAATAAAATCAACAGGATGGGACGTCCAATAAACAGTGCAATATGATTTGGATTGCAGAGATCTGAAACAGTTTGAAACAAAGCATTAGCATTAACTATCATACTTAGAGCAACAGATAGTACACACAATTTACAGCAGTATAATCCACTGTCCCTATCCCCTTTAACAGAGCATCTTTCTGGACCACTTCACTACAGTACAGTCTTATTACCAGTGTAAAATAGACCTCCTAAATAATTCAGTTTTGCATAGTTTTGCCAGAAGAGTTGGAGCCTTCATCAGTCAGGCCATTCAATAAGGGAATGGGGGGACACAACAGAGAATGTATGTGTGACAAACCATCAAGGGTTAATGCCTAACAGTCTCACAACCTTTGAGTTACAGGTTGTTTGAATGGAATTCTGTTGAGAGTCAGTTAAGGAATGACAGTTGGGAACTGACTACATCCTGGAAAGGAGGCTAAGAGACTGAGTGGTTCAAGGAGGATCCTCATTCAAGCCAAAAAAGGGAAACAGCTTTTAGTAAAGACAAATTATCCCTGCCCAGTTAAAAAGGGAAACAGCTTCTAGTGATCCCTGGTCTGTATATAAAGAAGGACTTGGGGAACTTGGTTGTCTGTTCCTGCCTTCTAAACTTTACATGTTGGTGAAACTCGGAAACCTATCATTGAGTGCTTAAGCAGAAACTGAAAAGAAAGCCTCTCTCCTTATAGTTTTAAAGACCTTACTAAACAGCAGAAACACTTGTTGGGACCAATTATCTAGTGTTTTTGTAAATACAAAGTTGTTGTTGTTCAGTCGCACAGTCAAGTCCGACTCTTCCCGACCCCATGGACCAGATCATGCCAGGCCTCCCTGTCTTCCGCCGTCCTCTGAAGTTTGCTCAATTTCATGTTCGTTGCATTTATGACACTGTCTAACCATCTCATCCTTTGCCATCCCCGTCTTCCTTTGACCTTCAATCTTTCCCAACATCAGGGTCTTCTCCAGTGAGTGCTTCCTTCTCATTTGGTGGCCAAAGTATTTGAGCTTCAGTTTCATTATCTGGTTACCTCAGTTTTATTATCTGTTCACTTCCAATTCCACCTGACCTTTTCTCCTCCAAGTTAAATAAAACATTTTATTTTGAATTTTCAAAAGCAGAGTATAAGAAGATGATTTTGTATCTTCCCTCAGTTTCCTGGGCTTGGCCAGAATGTGTGTGTGTGTGATAAAGGTGGTACAGCCATAGACAAACAAATAAGAAAATAAAGGGGCTGCTCAGCAAGGAAGAAGACAGAAGGGAAAACCCTGCATGTGAGAGAGGGAAGAGGGCAAGATTGTCATAGTATGCATACAGGCAGTTGTTGATTTTGGCCCTTTTGGAAGTCTGTATGTGTTAAGTCCAGTAAATGATAGGCAGCATATAGAATGTTACCATGGCATGGGTCCAGGTGGCCAAATCATCTGTGTCAATGTAGGGGGGGCATCTTTTGGACTAGATGGAGTTGGAAGAAAGCATTCATTTGCTCCCCCAGCAGTAATGCTAGATCCAGTATAACCCCTAGGTTCCAGTATAACCCCATCAAAAGTTGGGAGCACAATCTCCATCAAGATTTCTTCCCAATGAACATTACCTCTGTCAAGTGTTCCCTCTAAGCTGAATAAGTGTGAGCTAGCTCACAGTTTTTTAGCCTCCGGCTCACACATTTTTGTCTTAGCTCAGGAAGGATGACTCCAGAGCAAACTAATTTATGCAGTAGCCAAATTGCTCGCTCACAAAGTAGAATTTTTACTCACAAGATTCCACAGCTTAACGGGAGCATTGCCTCCATCTCTCCAGGAATTCGTTTCAATTTGTTCATTCTTAGCTATTTAACCACAGCAAACAGGAAGTGATTCAAGACTTCCACTGCATCACCAAGAGATTCAGATAAGGAGACAGAGCTGGAAGTTGTCAGCATACTGATGATAGCCAGTATTGGGTCTGCTGATTCCTCGTCAGAGAATAAAGGCACCATGGTGATGGATCAGTGGGTACCTGGGCCCTCCAACCCTCATTGTCTGGGAACTTGTGGTCAGTTACAGCTACTGGACTAGAAGATCTGGAGGCTCAGGAGCCACTACCAGAACCTGGGATTGAAGGAACGCAACCAATTGCCAAGAACTGATGGTCATCCCCAAGACTCTGAGAGCAGAGAAGACAGAAAATCCCAGCTCAGATGGTGGAGTACACGACTGGCTGACCTAGCTCCAGCAGCTGTGAGTGCCTGCAGACCCCAGGTCACTGCTACAGTAGCAGGCACTCACTCCCATAAATAGCCTCAGTTTAGCTCTGGATGTTGTAGGATTAACAGTTCCAATAGTCCTTGCTATTCCTGCCTTGCCGTGACTCAGCTCCGGCCTGCCTTGGGTGCGAGCAGGACAACCCAAAATTATGAAGGAATTGTCCTAAGAGCTCTACATACAAATTAAAGATCATGAAGGATAGGACTGCACCTGGTGGAACTCCACAGGATAGGCCCCACACTGATGATAACTGGTCTCCAACAGGTCTGCCTTTGAGTTCCGTCTGTGAGGAATGACTTGGAACAGTCCAACATCTCCCAATACCTAATTTTGGCTCCAAAAACTTCAACAAGGTAGCATGGTCCACTGTATCAAAGGTTACAGATGAATGCTATAGTATAGGCGCTATGGAGAGGCATGGCCTTTGCTTGTATTCAGATGAAAGTTCTCAATAAAAGCCAACAGAGCTACCTCCATTCTGTAGCTGGGCCTCACACCAGACTGAAATGGTCTAGATTAGATGAGTTAACCAAGAAAACCTGGAGTCTGCTACTGCCTCTCACTCACTTTGCCTAGAAAGGGCAGATCAGACACTGGGTGATAATTGGCCAATATAATTTTTTTTTGCAGGGATCATTTTTCAAGTTGTGGATGGATAATCGCCTCTTTAAGTGGCTGAGGGAAACTGCCCTGTTAGTGATTGGTTTATGATAGACACTAAGGGCTTGCCGGTGTGGTCCTTACATAATTTTAGCAGACAGAATGGGCAAGGATCTGTGGCACAAATAAGCAATGTTAGCAGAGAAGTAACATATTTTTGCCATTGTCACTGCAGTTTCATAGGTCTTCCAAACAACTTTATAGCATGATCTGTCAGATTCAGTATGTTCCACCAGCATCATTCTAGATGTCTCCCAGCTCCATGGTAAACCACATCATTTTCTTCCAATCATGCCTCTGTTATGCAAGTCAAGCCAATTTTCTCTTTCTGTAACATTCTGCAGAGGTCTGCACTGCTGTGCCTCACTGATCGAGTATTGCACAGTATTAGTGCGGAGGTGAGGGAAATACGGGCCCTTATACCGTCAGCTTTCAGGATGCTACAGAGGTTAGATGGATGGCAAGCATCCTTGCCAAATACTGGACTTCTTTGATACACTGCACCCCAAACCTACCAGCTCCCATCTGCACTGAAACAGGGCATTCATCAAACAACCTATTCCAGGTAAAGACTGTTCCCCAGCACCCCACCCCACCCACACACATTCAACATACTAGTATCCTTAAAGAAGCCATAGAGCAGTCCAGGACTACAGTCATGATGTGCTGATGTTAGTATTGCCCAACAGGTACTCTGTCAGTACTGCTCCAATAGTGGCAGACACTCACCTAATTGTTGCACACAATGGCCAGCCCCCCAGCCCAAAGCCCACAGGCCAAAAGCCCTTTTGCTCTTCTGGTGCATGCCTCCTTTCAAATGTGCAACAGCTCCATGCCCATTAAAAAACACGGTGAGAAACCCAATAAGAGTGGCTTGCCTCTCAGCATTCTTTCCCAAAACCTGTTTATGTTTCCCACATGAATTAAAACCAAACTGGTTGGTTTAGATTAGTAAATTTATCAGTGAACTTTATTGGCCTGAGCCAGCATCAAGCTGAAGCTACTTTAGTTATAGCTGAACCGGAACCAAATCACAAAGGGTAGTGGTTTGCCTCCCTGCTGACATGATGAATGTGAACATTAGGGAAGAAAACAAGATTGAAATGGTGAGCTTCAGAAAAGAGAAAGATTGCCACCAATAGCATGGAGAATACCACAAATGCTATGAAGGAAGCAAGACAGACAAGAGAAGAGCAGAGCAAACAACTTAAGCTGGTATGTTTGCACTTAAACTGGTTTAAGTGACTCATGGATCACAGCTTAAATCTGAAGAATAAGCATACCAGCAGGAACAAATCTACAACCTGTAGTTCATGCTGCAAGACACAGTAATTTCATTATAGAGAGCCAATTCACCGTTTAAAGGATTTTTATGCAGAATTGGTTTTATGGGTAGCACAGCTGTGAAAACAGGGGGGGACTTCAAAGTGGAGAGGCAGAATACCGAGGAGAACCCGTTTTTCTTTCACAATTGCACAGAAAACAGGTATTACTGCCATTTACAGCAAACAGAACTGCCTCCATCCAGAGGAATTAAAAAACCCAGGTATTTTATGAAAACAAAAACATATCTAGATTTGTCCAATTATTAATCCCAGGAACAGTTAGTAACAATTTTCTGTTAGCAGACTGGATTCCGGAATTTCTTCCTGATATCTGGAGTACAGACGCTATCACAGCCACTGGGTTTAACTTTGAAGTGACTTGAAATAACTTCTTATTGCAATGTAGAGAACAGGAAAACCAGTTTCTTCCTGCAGACTTAACACAGTGTTTTCATACAACACCTTTAAGTACTTTTTTGAGTATCTTTTGTGCACCTGCACCTGTGAACATTATTAACATGAGATAAAAAGTTGAAGAAAGCCATTTTTAAATTTAATGTAGATTCTAACTGCCATAGGCTTCACAATCAAATTACAGTGCAATCACGGCAAATGGAAACACAATCATTTGTGAGAACAACTCAATATTAATTAGAACTTAAGGCAATAAGTAACTGGCTTTAAGTATATTTGAAAACATAATGAGGGTTCTCGCTTTACAACCCAATTCTAAACAAATATGTGTACATCTGGTTTGCTTAATTGTTAACAGTATTGATAAAAATATTAGTCATAGTCATATTGAAAGGACTGCCTTTCCCCGCATGTTCCCCCAAAGGCATACGGTCAGGGAGTCAAAATCGCCTGGTAATTCCAGGCCCCAGGAATATAAAATTTGCTGTTACCAGGGCCAGGGTGTTTTCGGTAGCGACTACCTGGTGAAATGAGCTCCCAGAGGAGATCCGGGCCCTGCGGGACCTTGTGCAGTTCCGCAGGGCCTGTAAGACGGAGCTCTTCAGCCAGGCTTTTGAGTAGGAGCTGCCGCCACCACTATTCCATCACCGTTATCTTCCATCACCGCACTTCTACCACCACTCATGTGGGCATCATTGGGGTGCGAGACGTTCCTGGATGAAGATGGGATGACAGTGCTGCTGGGATGTATGTTGTTGGTCTAGTATTAATAATTCCAGAACCCTGTCTTGTAATTAAAGACTTATGTGACCTTTAGAGCACCGACACTTTAGAGTATTATACTGTATTGTATTGTTTTATTCTGTTTTTACTGTTTTAACTTTGGCATTCATACCTCGTTAGCCGCCCTAAGCCTTTGGGGAGGGCGGGATATAAATCCAAAAATAAAATATAAATAAATAAAATAAAATATTTCAAGGCAACGAATACATTCCTCACTTTAACCACCTTCTTTAAACACATTAGGATTCTGGTTTTTAAAAAACCATCAAGACTACACCTGGGAACACAAGTATCCTAATCCAGGCACTATTGTGTGCCAAAGTGACTCCACTATATACTCAGAGCTCCACTTATGCAGAGGTCACCCCATTCTCTATGAAATCATATCAAAAGCATTTCAAATACCATCTTAAAAGGAGTAATTAGAAGCTTCTGAATGCAAGGTTCTGTGTGTTCACTGGAACCCCACGGTGTTTAGCACTTTTACTCATCCATATAAGTAACACTATATTTATGACCATAACCTACTATTCCATGGTCTTATGTGATCAATATGTAAGATGGACAAACTAGGATAGTACAGATTACATATTTTACATACGTTTAATTCTGCCTTCACAACAGAAATTAGAACAACGAAATTAGAAATTAGAATAAAGTTTTAGCCCAGTGGCCCCTTTAAATCCAACAAAAGTTTAATTCTGGGTATAAGCTTTCATGTGCATGCAGATGTATCTGATGAATTGTGCATGCACATGGAAGCTTATACCCAGAATTAAACCTTGTTGGTCTTAAAGGTGCCACTGGACTCAAATGTTGTTCTATTGCTTCAGACCAAGAAGGCTACCCAACCTGAATCAATAAGAATTTAGTCATGTTATGCTGGTCAGAAACAAACTTTAGTGCAGAACAGAAATCCTCACACTTTGGTCACTGAATCTAATAATGTGGTGCCTCCAGCCCTCTGTAAAATATGCTGGGGAAACTGCAGAGGCCTCTTTCAAGCTTCAGACACTATTTACAGTCACCTGTAATAGGTTTACATAAATTGTCACTACTACAAATCGGACCTAGTGCAACAGTATAACAAACGTCTAGTTGCATGCTGAAGCTTAAAGGACAGAAAAGCTCCTGAGAACAAGTATCTACTGGAACCTTTAAAACAGATTAACCTGTTAATCCTGTTCTCACTTTCAGTGTTAACACTGCTTTTTGCTAGCCGCTAGCCTTAAAGGTGCCAGAAGTCATCAGGACACCGGCTCCCATGAGTGCATTTCAAATACTTTGACTTAAATCCTACCAAGTAAGCTATTAAAATATTGATGGGATAAATATACAAAGACAAGTCTGCTAAGACTAAGAGTTAACAAAGTATGTCCTTGTGCATTCACTTTTCCTTCAGTTTCCAGATCCACCACCTCCCAAAAAAAGTAATTAAAACCAGCTGATATTCAACACAGCATAATAATTTTCCTTCCATCCCCAGCTGCATTGGTTCAGAAAGTTGATTCCCTGTGACTCCAAGCCCCACAGCTTGTGAACATGACACAGCACCACTGAGTTATGTATGGTAGAGAGGCTTCGACCTGTCCAGCTAATTCATAGGCTATGGTGTCTCCAGCTCACATATGTGCCTGGGGTAGGGCTGCCAAGCCATGGCGGGGGATCTGCACGTCTTCGCAGGATCCCTGCCGCGGGGGGACAGCGATACGCGTTGCACCGGCGTTGCCGGTGCAACGCGTATTGCTGTCCCCCCGCAGCAGGGATCCTGTGAAGACGTGCGGATCCCCCGCCGCGGCTTGGCAGCCCTAGCCTGAGGACTTGTTAGTGTTTGCCCACACTGGTGGTAGCACTTGCAGAGAGCACTTCCATGTATAGTGGCTGCAGTATATGAATCCTTGTTAAAGTGACTTTATCGCTTACATACAAGAAACTTCTTTTTGAGGTGCTGATTTAAAGTGAGCTATAAATCTGAGTTTACTTCTACAATTTTCACTCAAACTTTTTCTTTTATATAAAACATCTAGTTTCTGTGTTCTTTGAGGAAAACATTCGGAGCCAAACTACACAATCTAAAAGAGATTCAGACTTAAAACTGACCTCACTCACACCTACAATCCAGATTCTAAACCCTCTGGTCAAGGATGACATCATTTGGTGCTAGCACTAAATAAATGTTTAGTGGCAACAGCAAGAAATATATTTACATTCTTGCCAGAGAGTGTCACCTTTAGTGTTAAGTTTCCCCTTTCTTTGAAGCTAAGTTTTTAAGGAGTCAGCTGAGCATTTCTCTTTCACTATAGTAGAGGAAGCTAACAGGTGTTTCAAAAACTTGAGGTCCCCCCCCAAAAAAATTGGCATATCTGTGCACTGTAGCAGCTCATTATCAGAAGACTCTTATGATCTGATCTCACATAGGGGTTTTCCACATAGGAACAGGCTTGTGGCGTTTCCCCAAAGCTGCCATGGCTGCCAACAGAGCACAGCAGAAACAGGGTCTTCCACATGGTAGGTTCCCTCTCATTTTCTATGCCCCAGCTGTGGCCACTCCCTCCCCACAACCATCAGGGGATTTTTCAGCTGTTTTTTATCAGCAACTGAGTATCGTTATAGCAATACAATGTTCTAATAATCTGTCTGTCATGTTCTCTGAACTCCCTGCTTCTCTGAATTCCCAGCTTTTATTTTTAAAAAGTCTCTAGACTATTTCATTGCTGAGGTATAACAGAAAGCAGGCCCATAGCTACCACGGGGCCTATCCCCCTAGTGGTTTCTATGGGCCCTCCCCAAGCCTTGGTCCCCCCCCATTGCCTGTTGAGGGCAGCACAAACGGCGGCGGCATTATGTCCACAATGAAAGGGGTTAGAGACTTATTCTTTAAAAAACAAAACTAGGAATTTAGGGAACCTGAAAAACAGTAGAAAATTGTAACACTATAACAATATCCAATTGATTTTTTCGTTCTCCAGTGGCAGTGGAGAAAGGCCTCTGTGGGGCCTTGGGCTAGGGAAAATGGCACTGATGTGAGTGGTACTGGGAAGATCCAGAGTTTCCTATCTGCAATGGTGCCCTCCCCAGCTTTGCTACAACTTTTCCTAAAGCATCACAGCAAAGCAAGTTTGGGAAAGACTGCAAGAAAGAGGGGGGAAACTTGGGAGGTGTACAGAAGCACCATCATACTGTGGGGAAGCAAGAAAATAACATGCCTCACAACAGCATCTAAGTCAAGACAAACAATCTGTGTGTTAAGTAACCATAATAATGCCACAAGATGACAAAATAAAATAATTTATATGTTCAAGAATAGCGGTTATTGGGCACCACTCTCAGATAATTATTCTGAAGATTTTAGCATTTTTGTGATACCTCTAGCAAGTGTTATTTATTCGATGAGTAATTATATACCTACTGCCAAAGATCTCCTACAGAAGCACAAATTCAGCAGTTTGCTGAAATATGCAAAAAAAAATCCTGAAGTAATTTCATAGGCTTTCATCAGCAATTGTAATGAATGTTGGTTACAAAGGCCATTAAAATTAAATTCACCTTAAACACAATTAGGACACAAAAAAGCAAAAGTAATTATTAAAACAGTAGAAAACTAAAACTGAATTCAGAGGCATGTCTTTACAAAGGTAGTTCTCTGCAATCTTTAGTAAATCTACATATTTGCTTTTTTTCTCACAACAGAGATTCTCCATGTGGACAAGCAGATCTACACGCAGCATATGCTGGGGAATTAAGTGCCCACATAAACTTTTTCTAAGTATGTTTTCCCCTGCAACTGGCAGCGTCTTGCATCAGTAAAGGCAAAAAGTTTGCCTGAAAAACAACTTGTAAGTGTTAAATGTTATACATATATAATTTACAACACAAAGATCCCAAATTAAGAGTGTAACATACTTATGTTCTAAAACAGAGAATGGCAGCTCAACAAAAAGAAAGTCAACATCATTATGTTTCCACTTTGAAACCACAACAAAGAACATTCTATTCTCTGCATGTACACAAGCCTCATCCACAGATTTACTGTATCAACACTCAGACTGACTTAGGCCACAAATTCAAGCAGAACTATAAGGTACAACTTTATATTAGGAAAACTGTTATATCTTGGATGTATTTTCAAGCAATACATTTTATTCTTGATTTGATTAAGCAAATTCACTACATTCCATAAAGATCACTAAAAAATACAGTCCCCTGTAATCCTGGAGCCAAGTGAGCATGCTTGTATCCCTACTTAAGAAAATAGACTAACAATACATTACTAGATCCCAGATTGTACTCAGAAGGGCTGTATTACACACATATGTATCACTGCAAATGTTTTATTTGTATGTAAACACTTAATTCTTCTGTCAAAACAAAAACTATAAATATTTTTGTTTCAAAACAGCATTTCAGATATGAAAAAATTCTCATTCCTCTTCTTACAAAGTCCCAAACTTTAGTTCTGTTCCTCCCCCCATGATTTCACCTCCCTCTCAAAACACATCCTACTTCAAAATCCCTCCACCCCTATACAGATACCTAAACTGGGGGTGGGTGGGTCAGCAGTCATTTTGTCCTTTTAATGAACTACAGTGGTCTTCCACTTCCAACCTAGGCCAGGATGTGCCAAAAGAAAGTGCTCAAGGCAGTAGAAAAGGAGGTGGAGAAGAGGAAGAAGATACCAGGTCCTGATTTTTTAAAAAAGTTGAGTGTAACAGGCGGCGCAAAGAGGCTTCTCTTTCTCCCTCTCAGCCCAACAGAAGCCTCACACCAGTACAGAAAGATGTTTCCCTGCACTCTCTGTACTCATTTTGATGTGACAACAGCTCTCAATAGAACCATATCCCTAGGGTGAGAACTGTACTATGACGGAAAAGTACCATAGGAAAACAAACATACAGAACTCTTAATTTATAACACCAGTAAAGAAGAGATATGAGTGATCATAACATCTCAATCTACTGGAAAGTGACTTGAAAAAATTATATGCACAAACAATGCTCCCTCTAAGCTGTGGAGTCTTGTGAGCAAAAATGCATCTTTGTGAGCTACTGGAACTAAAGTTGTGAGTGAGTGATTTGGCTGCTGCATAAATTAGTTTGCTCTGGAGCCCTCCTTCCTGAGCTAAGACAAAAATGTGTGAGCCGGAGGCTAAAAACTGTGAGCTAGCTCACACTAACTCAGCTTAGAGGGAACACTGTGCACAAAGTATATATAATGATATATAACAGAATCAAGAACTCAAAAACTTTTTCCTAATTTCTAAATGCTCCTTACTTGACACAAAGATGATAGTGTCCAGATCACACTCAAAGTTTTAGTTATTGTTTTATTTAAAATAATGCATAGGATCACATAAACTGTACAATAGCAATACACATTCTTTGGTGCAAGCTGTAATAAATGGGAAAGTGAACGTATTCATATCAAATAGCACCATCTAGCAGTTCCCCTAACTTCACTTCAGAGGATACCTATTACTTGGTGAGCTGAATTGTCTTCTGTTTAAAAAGACATTATTTATATCACACACAAACTTACAACAAATTGGTTCAGCCAGAAGCAGAAGCTGGGGAAAAGAAAAACTATACACAGCAACAAGCACACATGATAAAAACACCCAAACCCACCATATTTCTACAGAAAGATTCAACAAAGGCCTTTTAAATATATATTTGCTCCCACTCATTCTATCTAGCAACACAGACTTCACACAGAAGTTTAGGAACAGACAACAGCTAAACAAAGAAATAATAAAAAATACAAAACCAACTTATAACTTCAGTCAATATATATAAGATTCAGTTATGTACAGCGAAAAGTTTCTTTCAAATGCTTTGTTTGAAATGATTCAATGTTTTAAAAATTGTAAGTTGCTCACTAATTTCTGTTCTAAATTTTAGTCAGACTATTAGCTTTTGTGTCTCCTCCCTTGAACTCTTCCCTTGCATAAGGTTAGGCATACACTGATCAAACAACTGACAACAGATTTAAGGTTCTGGCCTACTCTTTGTCTTTGGAATCAGGAAGTAATGCTCTCCAAAATGCTGAAGCAAGGAAACCCTTTAGGTGAAGGTTCACAGCAAACTGCCTCAAGGGAAATATATCAGCATGGTTAACATATTCATTCTCATGTTGAGTGAAGTTCTAAGCATTAAGCACAATGGCATCTTAGAAGAAAATTTGCGGTTGGCAGTCCATGACCCCACACACCTTGTCCTAAACCTGGGCAGATGACTAGTACAGTAAGACAGAAATGAGTGCAGTGAGACAGAAAACGGTGCTTACTTTTTTCACCTTCCCCAGGAATATCAGATCAGAAATACCCTTCTTCACAACCACTTCATCCCTGTGTTCTACAACATCAATGAGGCACACTGTAGCTGCATTTACAGCATGAAGTGAAAGCTATTTCAGAAATCCAGCTTCAGCAATGCCTCAGGATTAAAACTTCAAAAACCACATCTCCATATTTTTGTGTATTTTAACTTGTTGACACTGTTTTCGGATTGAATCACTTGGTCCAATTCTTTTGTTTAAAAATGCTCTTACAAACTGGAGAGAACAAGACCTCTTACAATTAAGAGCCCAGCATGTATAAAAGGATTAAAATATGGTTTGCTATTTTGCATACTAGGTAAATATGGAATGAACTTTATCTACAACAAACTTTCCCCACTTTTGAAATAAGTTTTAGTGCTTCCAAAACAGGTGAATCAGAACATTACAAGAGAATACAGTCTTCTGTAGGTCAGGATCTCTCTTCACTCAGAATAATAATTACAGGCTCAAGTACAGAAGCACCAGTCCACCACTACGCTGACCCCCCCCCCAAGATAATCTGCCATTCCTCTTGTTACAAAGTCCCAAACTTTAGTTCTGTTCCTCCCCCTACACACTACGATTTCACCTCCCTCTCAAAATAAGTCCTACTTCAAAATCCCTCCACCCCATACAGATACCTAAACTGGGGGGGGTAGCAGTCATTTTGTCCTTTAAATGAACTACAACGGTCTTCCACTTCCAACCTAGGCCAGGATGTGCCAAAAGAAAGTGCTCAAGGCAGTAGAAAAGGAGGTGGAGAAGAGGAAGAAGATACCAGGTCCTGATTTTTTAAAAAAGTTGAGTGTCGCGGAGTTAACAGGCGGCGCAAAGAGGCTTCTCTTTCTCCCTCTCTCCCCAGCGGAAGCCTCACACCAGTACAGCCCATACTCTTTTGTTACCAAAGTTACTCCAACACCATCTCCTCCTCACCTCTCAAACCGACACTACGACCCTTCGTGGGAAAGAAGGCGAGGGGGGGGGGGAGAAAACCCGCGCCAAGCAAAGAAGCTCTGGAGCCTAAACACTAACCCGACCCCAAAGCTTCGCCCTGGCATGAGGCACCCACAGCCCGGTCGAACCACTTTCCCCTCTCCAACCGAGCTACAGCCTTCCGTCGCCCTCCCGGGTTTACGAGGGGCTGAGGCACCTCCTGTCCCGTCCCCGGCCAACGCGGAAAGCGCACCAGACACCCCGGCCCCACCCCCCTCGAAAGGGACTCAGCTACCCCCTACCACTGCCAGAACGGGAGGGTCTCGCGCGCTTCACTTTTACTACACACACAAGCACGCGCGCGCACAGACAGACACAAACATGCCCTCCTTCCCTACCCCCCGACTTGTGGTGGTGGTCCCCCCCTCCCCACTCCTTCCCGCGCCACGGCTGAGCTCCCCGAGCGCGTGCGTGGCCCCCTCTGCCACAAGCGGGAAAGTTACTTTGTGCAGGGCGTATGCGCGCCCCCCGCCCAGTTAGGCTGTGCGGTCCGGCGGGCTGTACTCACTTCTCCCTGGCCTGGCTGTCGGACGGGACGCTGCTGTTGCTCTTGCCTTTGCCGTACATGCCTGCAGAGAGCTCCGACTGTCACGCACCTGTCAACCCATCACAGCCTCCCCAGGAACAGCCCAGTCACCATGGAGACGCCGCCACACACACGCGCCATTGGCCCGCTGCGCGCTCGGACACACCTCCCGCGCCGTGATTGACAGGCGGAGACCAGGACAGGCTGCTCTCTCCTCCTCTCCGCTGGCTCCCTCCCCCCACCAGCCTCCGGCTCCTCCCGCTCTCCCTTCCCCGGCGCAAGGGGGAATTAGAAACGGTTCTAGAAGGATTTTAAACAACTGGCTGTTCCGTGCACTTGCCGTGCCGCCCTCCGCCGCTGCCAGAGACAGAGACTGCTGAGGAGAGACGGAAACTGCGGACTGGATTCCACAGCCAGGCAGAGCAACGCAGGGCGACCGAAGCGCTTTCAAGAGCCACGCCGCCTGCCCCTCTTCCCAGTCGCCCCCTCGCCTCGCTAAACTCGAAAGATTCCGCTGTCCCCGTTTATTCAGCACAGAAACGCCACCCGTCTCTTCCCGCCCACCCGCGTAAATGTTAGTTTCGGCCTCTCTGCTTATGGATATCCCACGTGTGACACGAACACGCCACTGTCCCATTCTCACGCTCACGCAAACACAGAGCTAACGGCACGCGATGCCCCTGTTAAAATTTTCATCCCCCAAAGGCAGCAGCAGAAGCATCCTGATCCACACACTAGTCAACAGCGGAGGCTACCTCAGGCTCCAAGCACAGAGGTTGGCACAATTAGTTTCAAAACCCAGTTTCCACCAGCAGAACATAAATGTGTTGCTGCCACAATAAACCCTTTTCAGACAGTTGTTACATTTTACCACGGTGGAATTCTTCTGATACACAGGCTCACCATTTTGTCTGAAAGGAGCAACAGGGCCTCAGCACACATAGCAGAACCCATGTGTGTTGGGACTGCGTTCTCCACATAGCCATGGTAAAATGTAACAACTGAAATGAGCTGGGGAAAAACAGTACATGTGTACTGAGACTGAAAATACATACTCTGCCCCTTTCCAATAAAATGGTGATCATACAACAGATGATCTTTCCAATACACATGATAATACATGATGACTGAAAAGAGGTATAGTCCTAGATACATGTTTCCTAGTCCCTAGTCCTGATTAACTATCATCATCATGAGCAATGGCTGTATAGCTTCCCTAGCAAATCTACACAAACCTGTTTGTTTTAATTTAGACCACAATAGGGTTGCCAGGTCTGGGTTGGAAAATACCTGGAGACTTTGGGGGTGGATCCAGGAGAGGGCGGGGTTTGAGGAGGGGAGGGGCCTCAGCATGGTACAATGCCATAGAATCCACCCTTCAAAGCAGCCATTTTCTCTAGGGGAACTGATCTCTGTCAGCTGGGAATCAGTTGTAAAAGTGGGAGATCTCCAGGCCCCACCTGGAAGCTGGCAACCCTGGACCACAAACAATTTTTCATATCCATGAGCTGTATTATGTCCCACAAACTGCAGATGGTAATGAGCTAGGGATATCAACTTAGGGCAGTGCTCCCACTCATCAACACAGGAAACCCGCAGCAGTCTGGAGCCACAGTAGGGTCTTGCACTGCCCATTGCCCATCAGTTATATTCTGCTAAGGATGTGAATTGCTCCACTCAATGGAGGGAACATTGACTCAGGGCTGGAAAAATTCTTGGAGATTTGCGGGCGGAGACTGGAAAGGGCAGGATTTGAGAAGGGGAGGACCTCTCTGGGGTATAATATGATACAGCCCATCCTTCAAAGCAGGACAATAGGTCTTTGTTGTCTGGAGATCAGTTATAATTCCAGATGATCTCAAGGCCCAACTGGCAACCCTAAATCAGCCCCATCATCATGAAGATTCAGACTCACTGATCCTGGTATGGATGACCCACCTAAAACCTACCCACTTTCACTCCTGCATGAATGCATCAAACATCAGTACATCCTGGTCTCATAGAAATGATAAAATAGATCTTGGGACACAGATTCTCTGGAATTCAGGTGATTGTAATACAAAGACTCCATATATGCACCCCATATATCCAGCGTTAGGGTTTCCTGCAGGAGCGCACCAGAGCAGAGCTCCGGCAGTAAGGAGCCCACAGGGCAGGCACATGCAACAAGCCCCACCCCCTGCTCCCAGCAGCCCTCAGCTGGGCCACAAGGAGCAAGAAGCAGCCAGGTAAGTTGCAGAGCCCCCCCGGCCCCCCTTCAGGTACAAGCTCTCCCTCCTCTGTGAGGGCAGATCTGTGCGTTCCCCCCCCCCCATAGCTAGCAATCCAAAACAGTCCAGTGGAGCCTGAGCGGTGGGTGTTGCCTTCTGACACACTTCCGGTGATGTCAGTGGGTGTGGCATATGCAAATAAATTATGCTAATAAGTTATGTTAATGAGCTCCTGCACCTCTTTTTCTACAAAATGGCCCCTGCATATATCCACACATTTCACATCCATCACCGCTGAATAAATCAGTAAAATCAGACCCAGAGCATCCTGGTGCTACATGGATGCAAGCCTCCAGTCCAGCATATGAATCTTTATGGTGTTTACATGCAGACTCTGCAAGATCACATATTTCTCTGCTGCCAAAAGTCTTGGTTTTTCTAACACCGGTGTGACACAGAACCAACATGCACAGCACAGAACTTCCTGGATCTACAGTATGACATTTACAATGTAACCAGAATTGCTTCCTTTAAGGTATCCTCAAAATAATGATGAGTAGAAGGTCCTTTGCTGAACCAGTTGGTTCCAGATGGCTGCTTTGGAAGGTGGACTGAATGAAAGCCTTTGTGATGGAGATTCCTCCCTTCCCTAAACCCCCTCTTTCCTAGGCTCCAATCTTGAGGTATTTCCAAAACCAGGTTTGGCAACCATATGGCCTAGTAATGGGACACAAGTTAGAAATTGCTTTGGAAGGTGGACTGAATGGCATTAAACCCTATGGAGATTCCTCCCTTCCCTAAACCCCCTCTTTCCTAGGCTCCAATCTTGAGGTATTTCCAAAACCAGGTTTGGCAACCATATGGCCTAGTAATGGGACACAAGTTAGAAATTGTATGATGAACATCTTTCAATCCTGTCAGTGCACCTCTGCATTTGTATGTACACTTCATTTGGAAATGTCAAAAGTCTAAATTTTAGGCCCTCTGTGAACATGAAGCTCTAGACAAATGACCTTCCTGTTCCCCCTGCCGTGATCCCATCGCATAACAGATTAGTTCTCACTGAAGAGATCCTAACTGTGCACTTTTTTCTACTGCTTTTTGTTGTTGTTCAGTCACACAGTCTATTCCAATTCTTCGCGACCCCATGGACCACATCACACCAGGCCCTCCTGTCTTCTGTCGTGCTCCAGAGTTTACATAACTTCATGTTAAGAGAGCCAGTTTGGTGTAGTGCTTAAGTGCGCGGACTCTAATCTGGGAGAACCAGGTTTGATTCCCCACTCCTCCACTTGCAGCTG
>NW_015160882.1:257629-277402 GCF_001447785.1 Gekko japonicus
GAGCAGGTGTCTTTTAATTTCATGGCTGCAGTCACCATTTGCAGTGAGCTTGAATTCCAGGAACATGAAGTCTGTCACTGCTTCCATGACTTCCCCTTCTATTTGCCAAGGAGTGATGGGGCCAGATGCCATGATGCTATTTTTTTTATGCTGAGTTTCAAGCCAACTTTTGCACTCTCCTCTTTTACCCTGAGCAAGAGGTTCTTTAGGTCCTCTTCACCTTCTGCCATTAGAGTGCTATTGTCTGCATATCTGAGGTTGTTGATGTTTTCTTCAGCAATCTTAATTCCGGCTTGCGATTCATCCAAGCCGGCATTTTGTATGATGTACTCTGCATATAAATTAAATAAGCAAGGTGACAATATACATCCTTGTCGTATTCCTTTTCATATGCTCAACCAATCAGTTGTTCCATATCCCGTTCTGTCGCTTCTTTTTTTAAAATAATATTTTAATTGAGTATATCTATCAATCTACATACACACAATTCGTTAAGCATCTTGTTGATATACTCATTTTCAATCTTTTTAACACAAGTGATGACCAAGCAAAAAAAGAAGCAAAAAGGGGGAGGAAAGTCCCCCAAGGTTACTATGTCATCAACGCAATCATTTTCGATCTCATTTAATCCCTCCTCTTTTCTTATGCCCCTATCTTACCCGTTAATTAGGTCCCCATACAACTTTCCCCAAAACTTATAATTATCCTTAATACATTCCTTATCTTCAGTTCATTCCTGCATCAATTTCTACTACCTGTCCTCTTCTGTTCCTGAAAAAAAAAGTTGGAAGGAGTTGCCTCCAATTATGGGCGCTGAAGAGAAGGACTCTACAGCGGGAGGGGAAATCTCCTCCCACCCTATACTGGAGGTCTTGGGGGGGCCTCCTTGCAATACCCTAATCTATCACTTTACACTTGTATAACATTCTTGCTTAATAATATTTAAAGTCTAAATCGTTTCCTATACTAATAAAGCCAACTTTCAGTTATTTTTTCATGTTCACTTTATAACCTAAATATCAATGCCAGAACACATTATTCCCTTCAAACACCTCCTTCCTTCAGTTTAATAACAGCCTCCACTAACTTTTTACCCGTTGTCTCATTATGTGCTGAGAATGTTTTATTATTTATATTGACCACCAGGTGGCCAAGCGCTAACCATCTGTAAGGGATCTCTTTTTCTCTCAATGTCTTTGCTGTTTCACGTAGTCTTTGTCTCACGATAAGGACCTCTGGCATGACATCAGCATACAAAAAAGGACACGTATCTTCAAGGGCCAGACCTTGTTTTTTCGTGCTATTTTTAAAAGTCTGTTTCTAGTCTGTAGCTCCTTGAGCTCCACAATAATATCTGCCGAGACGCCTACGGGGTCCCTTTTGGATATGTTTATTCAGAAGGCCGAGGTTATTATCTCTTCTGAGGTCTCTGCGTCTCCCGTCGCTCGAAGAATCTACTGGATCCATTTGTTTAGTTCCTCTTTAAGATCTCCTGTCGCACAAAAGTTGGAGGAAACTCCACAGAGTTTTGCTTTTCTTTCTCTTAACCTGGTCTCTTGAAGAATAATTTTGTTCTTAGCCCACTTTTCAAACTCTTGTAACTCCAACAAATTATCAGCCGCTTTTCTGGCAATTTGAAATGTGGATTCTGCTTTCCCCCCCCTTTGCTTTCACCAATGAGGTAAGTTCGTCCAATTTTTGATCGGGTCAGTTATGAGCTTAAGCCATGTGAATTTCTTCCTTAATTGCCCGACATCACAACTCAAAGTTTTTATCTCGCTTTTTATTTCTTCTTTTATTTCTGTTAATGACTGTGCAATTGGAGGCTGATAACTTTGGTCTAGTTTTCCTCCCGCCGCTGCCATTTCTTCAAGCAAAGAAGTCTCTTAGACTGATTCTTCTGAGTCAATAGTGCCTTTCCTCGGCTATTCATAAGGTGGGTTTCTAGCTCCTTCCCTCTCCGGGTCCTTCCTATGCCTGGCATTGCAAGTTTTAAGAAAATTACCTTGTTTGTTGAGGAGCTAAGCGTTATTTTCCATTGGGGATAGCAGGAGAGCGGTAGAGCTGCAGCCAAACGGAAGGACAGCCACCACGCCCCCCCCCAACTGTCGTTTCTTGACCCTTATACAGGTTTCTCAAGAGACATGTGAGGTGGTCTGGTACTCCAATCTCTTTAAGGACTTGCCATAGTTTGTTGTAATCCACACAATCAAAGGCTTTAGCGTAGTCAATGAAGCAAAAGTAGATGTTTTTCTGGTACTCCCTTGCTTTCTCCATAATCCAGCAAATGTTGGCAATTCGATCTCTAGTTCCTCTACCTCTTCGAAAACCAGCTTGTACTTCTGGCAGTTCTCTATCCACATATTGCTGAAGCCTAGCTTGTAGGATCTTGAGCATGACCTTGCTAGCATGTGACATGAGTGCAATTGTGCAATAGTTTGAACATTCCTTGGCATTGCCCTTCTTTGGGACTGGAATGTAAACTGACCTTTTCCAATCCTGCAGCCACTGTTGTGTTTTTCAAATTTGCTGGCATATTGAATGCAGCACTTTAATGGCATCATCTTTTAAGACTTTGAATACCTCAGCTTTCAATAGCTCTACTGCTACAGACAGACTAACACAGCTACCCATCTAGAAAACAGGATGAAAAGCATATTGGGGCCAAAAAAATTGCAACCATATAAGCCTTATCTACATACAACAGTTATTCTATGGTGCTTGGCTCACTCAATTATTATAGTGCAGATAATTTTTGTGCCTAACTGTTGTTTCCCTGTCCTTACCTTGCGTCAGTCCCAGACATCACTCATCACAATTTATTTAGCATATGTAGTATAATAGCAATGTACTATAACTGCTGCAGAACAACTTGCTCCATCATTCAGGAGGAGGAATGGGCAGAGGTCATGGACAACCTCAATTAATTGGGTTCCCTTCCACTTCTTCCGTAGCCTCTCCTCCAGCCATTCATGCATAAATCCCCTTCACTCTTTTATCATAATATTGCAAAAAGTGGGTGTTTCTCTTTTTTTCTTTCCTTTTTTTAAATAGGAGGTTGCTGCTGTGCACCTCTGATTAAGCACTTCCACCTGGAGAAGCTTGCCTGCTGCTATTGATTGAAATTAAAGAGACAGTCCCATCAGTAAAACCTGGAGTGGTTGTCTTTAAACTGACTAGCTTAGAATTCTCCCAAATGTCTTCTACTTCCTTTTGATCCAGAGATCTTTACTCCAATCAGCATATGGCTGATGATAGGAAGAGCAACTGTGAACATTTCAATGCATGTAAAAAGAGGTAATGATCTTTACATGTATAAATAGAGGTTAAAAGAGCCCATATAAAAAGTGGTAACGATCTTTCTTGGAGCCATAATGTGGGCGGAGACTGTGGGCAACATCATGATTTATTAATACAACCAGTGTCACCTCCAGATTCCTAAAGGGAGGAAGTGAAAGTCATCTGTGAAAAAAGAGCAAGGGGCAAATGACAGTGTGCTATGTGATGAGGGAAGCTGAAGAAGTATGTTTGTTTATAGATAATACCCAACCAAAATGCATGTCTGCATTTGTGTGAATGGGAATGGTATGGATTTACCATGATTTATACATGGAAGGGGAACAGCAATCCTTCAGAAACTTGAAGAAGTCCTTATATTTTATCCTCACACAAATACGTATTAGGTCTACATTTATTATGACTACCCAGAAAAGAGATTGTAACAGACATGATCTCTGTGGTGATGCTACAGTGACTGGACAAAATCAGTGCTAGGAGTGATTAGTGAAGAGATGGAAAAGAGACTATGCATGATAATGCCATATAACTCTATGATGCTTCCCCGTTAAGAATACTGTGTACAGTTGTGATCACTATCTGAAAGGCTATCGTAGAGCTGAAAAAAGATTCAAAAGAACAACCAGAATCATCAGGGTGCTCCAGAATCCTTCCTACAAGGGAATGCTAAGAGGTTGTGGATCTTTTTCCTTAGAAACATGTGAAGAGGGAGTTTGATTAAAGAGATTTATCCAGTTGTAATTGTCAGTTGCCGAGATTGGTGAGGATTTCGATGCATCTTCCACAATACTACATAGAGTAGTATCAATGTGATTGACTGGCAGTAGACTGAAGGCAGAAAAAACAAAGTGCCCCTTCACACAATGCCTAGTTATAGGTGTGGTCTGCTGACGACCAATAGTTTCATGGCATCATTGTCCATGTTTTATAGGTGGAAGATTCGGGTTCATTCCCAGGGCTCTCCACTTAAAACAACAGCATGTGCTGGGAAAGACCTCCCCTTACCAAAGAGGTTAGGGAGCTGCTACCAGTCGGAGTAGACAATGCAAAGCTAGAGGGACCAATGGTCTGACTCAGTATATGGCAGCTCCATGTTTTCCCAAAGATTCTCTGGTTAATGGGACCTAAGTAAAAAGTGTGTGTCAGCTCAACTGCTCTTTGAATAATAAAATTCCCCATTATTCACCTGTTTCTATTTGCTGCCTCAATACCAGCTTTCTTTACTGACTGTATTCCATCCAGTACTTAGAGGCCCAAACAGTAATTTAATTTCCCCAAGGGGAAAGAAAGAAAGACATGCAAACGGTCAGAAGAAAACTCAGAAAAGGTTTGTTAAGGTTCATATACCATTCCACTTCAATGAGCCTGAACTAGTCCATGATTCCACAATTGTAAATAAACTTTCTGTGTTTCAGTGTGTTTTAGCTGAGGCCTGATTCTTCATATATTGAGTGGAGTCGCAGATCAGAAATGAACAACAGATGCAGACTAATACCTGATAAAGAAGGTATGTTTAACTATTTTTTTCTGTGATTATTTGTTAGAGGAGAAAGAAATATCCAGTCAAGATCAAACCATATAAAGCACAGAAGGATATAAAAAAACTTTCTTACAGAACTGATCAGCAACATAATAAAAATATTTACTCAGATGTAAGATTCATTTAGTTCAGTGGGGTTCACAACACTGCCCAGTTCTATACATGGCTATTTTAAAGTAAGCTTCTCTGGAGTCGATTGGATTTATTCCCAAGTAACTGTGTTCAGAATTGCAGCTGTGCACATTTGCCTGACAATAAACTCAACAATGGTCTGACTCAGTAGCCTTAAGAGAACATAAGAGAACATAAGAGAACATAAGAGACGCCAATGTTGGATCAGGCCAAAGGCCCATCCAGTCCAACACTCTGTGTCACACAGTGGCCAGAAATACCAGGTGCCATCAGGAGGTCCACCAGTGGGGCCAGGACATTAGAAGCCCTCCCACTGTTGACCCCCCCCCAAGCACCAAGAAGACAGAGCATCACTTGCCCCAGAGTCCCTATCTATACCTTGTGGCTAATAGCCACTGATGGACCTCTGCTCCATATGCCTTGAGTAAACACACATAGGATTGCACTGAAACTCACACTTATGTCCAGCACAATATTTTTGTCAGTAAATTAATAAACCATAAATCAATATGAAACAATATTACAATGATTATTAGAGGCCTGAGACAGCCCTTCCTCTACTTTTTAACTAAATAATTTCTTACACTTTGTTTGCTGCTAAACAACATTGGGTCAGTGGGGATTTTCCAGTATCTGTACGGATCCAGCCTAAAGGAGAGACACATACAAATTCCTATGAATCAGCCTATTCCCACAAATCAAAACTCTCAGCTCTATAAAATCCAGTCTGAGTAATATGCAAAGAAATGGCTTAGTTGACTGTATGATTAGACTATATAAAAATGAACCCACACACACACCAGGGAGACATTTTTTTCAATGAGAAGACATTGATCATTAGCATCTAATTACTCAAGAAAAAAAGAACTGTTATATTAGGTTTGGCCAATAATTTGGTAGGTGCTGGTTGCAAGAAAAATTGAGATGATCTAGCCCATGTCATTACAAGCTGCATCAACAGAGAAGGCATGTCTTTATAATGACAGCACATTCCCTGACCATCTTGTCTGGTAAGCATGAATTACCCTTGTATTTGGATAATAGCATTATATATTTATCAGCCAGGATCCAAAGAAATACATGACTAATTTGGTGTGCTCAAGGCGAGTTGGACTTGTATTTCATAAACAGGAGGGCCCCCCGATGCTACAAAACAAATTGCTTTTCAAACTGTGGGAAGCTTAAAAAGGAGTTTGTGGTATGCCATGGGAGGGTCTGTATTTCAAAGAATAAAAGCTCTACTGAGTATGCACAGTTCCTGAATGCACCTAAAGTAGTGCTTTAGATCAGAACCGCCCTCTGAGACCTTGTAGAAGCCACAGTGACAAACAAGATGCTATTGAGTTTGCTATGTGTATAAGCCTTGATTCTGAAGAAACACACACACACTTGACTATAAGCATAGAAGTATCACCAGGTGTCCAACCACTAATTTGCAAAGTTAAATGCCTGCCTTATTATTTGTGCCACAAGGACATTTGATGCTATCACACATTTTCTTACCAGGCCGTAAGAAGAGAAGGGGCTCCAAATATCAACAATACCACACAGTAACTATTCATTTTATTATGTTTTGAATTGGAATGTGACGAGAACTGAAATACTCAATAGACCCCTTTTTTCCCTTCAAAATCTGGTGTTATTGTTTCGTTGTGTTGGATTCTATGATACCTTTTTGCTAAGGTAGTAGTCTTATTCCAGAGGAAAAAGACTTTCCTCTGAAGCAAGCTTGCTTTTTTCAGACCATCATTCAACGCTTCAGAGAAGAGAAGTAGGATTCAGTCCAGTATCTCCGGTCATTTTCAGAGGCCCTGCTTCGGGTGCCTCTGCTGGCTGAGGCTAGTGATAACCTGAGAAAGGGCCTTACTTGTGGTGCCAAAACTTTGGAACTCCTCTTCTGGGAAGTTGCATCTGTTTCTCTCTATCATTGGCTGATTCTGCATTGGCTTTTCCCGCCATTGTTTTACAAAACCCACATTGGAACAGAATTCCCCTCTGCATTGCATGCTGGTTTCACTTCTTTCATTATCCGGTTTTATGGTAGCTTCCACCCTCCATGCCACTTTCAAGTTCTTTGATCACTGGATTTTATTGTACTTCCTGCATAGATTTATGGCCGTTTTATGGCCATTCAGGGGTGACTTTGCAGTCAGTATGGCAGTTGCCCAGAGGTATTTGGATGTGGTTTTGGGCTGAAGTTTTTCCTCCCAGTTGAGAAAATGTGGAGTGAATGCTAGAGGCAGAATCCCTCAATGTCTTCCTCCAGGTGAATACTTTTTTTTGTTTGGTTAGGAATTCCCTCATTAACTCTTATTAGCCCTGTTCTGTTTCTGTGTTTATATATATCTATGCACTTATGTGTTTTGTTTAATCGCTTTAAATATTTATACATATTTGTATTTTAAATGCTGTTTTAATGTTTTAAATGTTTTAGTGTTTTGGTGTTTGACATGTTTTAATATTCACTGCCTTGGGCACCCTGATTTGGGTAAAAAAGGCGTTTAGAAATGTTTTAAATAAATACACAAATAAATAAAAACAGGAGAAAAGGTAGAGCCCATCAAGTTTGGGTTCATGTGTGGGAAGTTTTGGGTTCACATTTGGTGGGCTGCGGGCTTCAGTACATTGATTTACTTGAATGTAGTTTTATACAAACTTGTGACCCTCTGCCTGTGCACAAATGTAAATTGCACCTTTAAAACTGCAGCTGGCCACTAACATGGGAAAAACTAAATAAAAATAACGTGATATGCCTATACTGATATTATAACTAGCAAGTTCTTTCAATGGTGCTGTAAAACAAGCTGAATAATGGAAGTGACAGGGGAGAGAAATAAATGAGTATTTACAATTATTGTTTTGTAAAATTAAAACAAATAGTTTTTTTAAAAAGAAACAACTAGGATAAACTTAAAAGGGTAGTTTAGATGAATTACCAGTCTTTGGCCCTGGTCACACGGGCCGGAAAATGCGGGGGGGGGGGAAGCGTGGCTGTTTGCCCCAGAGCAAAATAACGTGCGGCCGCCCGATCACACGTCCCGTCGAGCTCCCATGATTAGGACGTGAAGTGCCGATCACATGGCTATCCTGCAGCGCAGCAAAGAAGTGGCGTGGCGCAATCACACCAGCAATCGCTAGGTGTCACTTCCATGGCAAACGGGAATATTTCTTTTCTCACCAAAAGGTGAGCATGCACATGATCGTTTGTGCGCATCCTGTGAAGACTTTAAAAAAAACCTAACCGGTTTGCAACAGGACTAGGATGGGACGCGATCAGATGCCCGCCCTTGCCCCGCGTTTCCCGGAAACTAGTACATCGTAAGTACTAGTTTTTTACTCCGTATCTTCGGCACAAAGCCATGGGTTAGCCACGGGTGCACTACACTTCCCAGATGTTGCGGTATGATCGCAACCGGAAAATCCACCTAACATTCGTATCTTTAGTGCGGCAAATGCTCCATGTGAACAGGGCCTTTACAATGATTTTACAATGAGCTGCGGTGGCTCAGTGGTTAAGATGCTGAACTGCAGGCTTGGAAGGTCGGTAGTTCAGTAGTTCGAGACCCAAGTGCTGCATGACGGAGTGAGCTCCCGTCTCTGGTTCCAACTCCTGCCAACCTAGCAGTTCGAAAGCAAGAAATTGCAAGTAGATAAATACGTACCACTTTGGTGGGAAGGCAACAGCGTTCCATGCGCCTTGGTGTCTAGTCATGCCAGCCACATGACCATAGAAATGTCTTCGGACAGCCCTGGCTCTTTGGCTTGGAAACAGAGATGAGCACCGCAACCCTAGAGTCGGATTCGACTGGCTTTCGACAAGGGAAACCTTTACCTTTACTTTTTTACAATGATTGTGGCCATCACCAGAAACTGGAGTCAAAAGTCAAGTATCCCAATATACATAAGGCAATCATGGTGGTACTTTTCTCATTTTAGCGTGGTCCTCTTCTTTATCATTTTAGGGTGTTCCTCTTCTTTCCCCGCCCCCTCCAAAGCAACAACAACAACAGACCAATTTTCTGTAAGAAATAATTCCTTTTTTTACCCTTATTCCTAAATATCATGCATACATTTGGCCACATTCACAACTGCTGATGATGGTACAAACAACCATCAGCGCTTCAAATTCCCACAGCAGTGAGTTCCTAAGGTTAGCTGTGTACAGATGTTTGTTCCTTTTGTTTAGTTTGTTGCTTACCTTTGACTTCTTTCTTACAGATCTTGCTGTGTCAGCAGACCTTGCAGATCATCACCTTCAGCAAAGGAGCTTTGCACAGCTGCAGGCATTTGCCCCAAGTACTAGTGACGGGCAAGAAGAACTGCTCAAGAGCATTTAGTATTATATATTAAAACAGTTTCTTGTATTAGAGGATTGTAGTTTCTTGGTTACCTTTTGTTTCCTGTTGTATAAAAAGCACTGCTGCATTATGAAAAAGGGGGGAGGGATAAACTCCACAGAATGAAATAAGCATGGATCTGCTTCTGATTTCTGTACAGCACAGATAAGAGAATGACTTTTGATAACCTCACAAGATTCATGTAATAGGCAAGCCCTTTTGTTAGTTTAGTCTCTGGGACAGGTCCAAATGTGTCTTTTTCAAATGAAGCTGCTCAAGGTTGGTATGAGACTGAGGTAGTTCAGGTGCATCAGATTGTAGAATTTGGACTGTACCCAGGAACATATCATTACTGGGATAAGTAATCTCTTGCATGTGCCTACATTAAAAAAAAACCCCAACTATTAATCTGTGTTTATATAAAAGATCCTGAAACAAATGGAAGTATTTAAAGTGGTAAAATAAATGGTCAAAAACACCACACAGCTCTAGAAAATCTTTGAAACAAGGCTGGGTGTTTTTTATCTTCCCCAGGTAGCATTTTACTATTATACATCCATACTCAATATTACAGATGAGCAAAACGGTTCTAGCTCTCCTCAAATTTACTTAGCACATATTGGTGAATTAAATAGGTATCCCAGTGGTATGCCATCAGTTATGCTGAACCAACATGTTCAAACATACAGTAGCTCTGTGCAATTTTTTTTTTGTCTTGCTTGATGTGAGAAATTTTTAATAACTTGTGAGTAATATACAAGACCATTTCAATCCAATAGTCCTGCTATGCCAGGAGTTGCTGTACCAGGAATATTACATGGGGCATTGCATCAGTACAACGCAGTTAAAGCCCTATATACTCCCAACAATAACATACAAAACAAAACCAGTAGAAACAATGTAGCAGCACCAATAGCCCTTCCCTGTGTGTCCCAGGCAACTCTAATTATGGTATTAGAGGCAACATAGCAAGGGGCAGCGGAGAGACTCTGTAGTTGGATTTGTCTGAGTACTCCATGCACGTTGGTCTGTTTAGGAGGAGTGTATCAAAGATGCTCTAGAGCCATACTGTGAGGCATGTGCTCACCCTTCCTTTGCTTACCTGCCTTTGTCCTTGCAGCCCGTTTTCAGCAGTGGGGCTGACAGTTTCAGTGCTGTTGTATGCGGAGTTCAGAGGCAGAGTTTTGAGACAAGTGTTATGTCTCCACCATTCCTGTTTTGTTGTTGGCCTTGGTTGATCACTGTTATTTGTTGTTGGCCTGTGCAGTTCATTGTTTGTGTAGACTGTCTTTTCATCACAGTTCCCTATTACAGCTCTACAGACTTGAGGAAAATGATGCTTTCCAATCCCACACATTTGATAGGTAGCAGGGAAAATAACTTAAGTTTCTTAACTGGTACTGTTTCTGTTTGGGGTCTTGAAGCAAAAAATGGGAGGCACCACTTTCTTACCAGTACTTGGTACTGGCATACTTTCACCCCTGTTAAGAGATGATCTGTGTTTTCCTGCTGGGCCTTGCATACTTCTGGTGCTTTGCTGTGATTTGCAACTGAGACAATCAACATTTTGTCCTCTGATGCGGGTGGAATTGTGGCAGGGTGGCAAAAGTTGTCTGGAGTTTTTCACCCACTCTGACAGGAGTATTGCAACCTTGAACTGGAATATGAGCTGAACTAAGCCTTACTCTTCCTATGTCCTGCTTGAACCCTACGCTGGTTTTCTTACACTACAAGCAGAGGTCATTTCAGGGGGGATCGGAGGGGATCGCAGTTTCCTCGGGTGAGGTACTGGGGCGGGGCACATGACGAAGCCCCGCCCCCTGCTTCCGGCAGCCCCGCTTCCGGCCCTCATTCAGCCAGGAGGAGGCAGGAGAAGAGGGAGGGTAAGTTGCTTCCTCCCTGCCTCTCCCCACCCCTGCCTGCCTGGGGCGAGGGAGGGCCTTCGCGGGGCTTCCTTGCACTCCCGCCGGCCTTGCAGGTCCACCGCTGGGCCCCTCATGGGGCTCGGCAGTGGAGCTGCAAGGCTGGCAGTGGCGGCCGGAATCATTGGGGGCGGGGTGTGTGGCCTTATGACACACTTCCGGTGATGTCAGGGGGTGTGGCATATGCTAATGAGTTATGCTAATGAGTTCCCCTAGCTCTTTTTCTACGAAACGACCCCTGACTACAAGCATTCTGCTGGCACAGGGATTCAACTGGTGGGATGTATCATTGGCACAACAGTGGAGTAATGATGGCATAAATTGGTTGTGTTCGCATAGTTTCACATTACACTCATGTAACAAAATTTAATGGTGATTCTACTGTCACCTAGGGCACATTACTCTGTCAGGACTCCATTGTTCTCTAAGGATCAGAGTTTTGTGGTTTGCAAATGGAAAAAAATGGATTTTTTTTCTTGGACCAGCCTCTGGTGGCACAACACTGAGAATAAATGTATACTTTAATCAACACAGAGTCCTTTATACTACAAAGCCAGCGCAACAAGAGCTGTCTACATTAATTTTCAACCTTTTCCTTAACAATGCCTTTCCAATGTCATGGTAATACATGGTGCAGAAATAACTAAACCAATTCAGGAATATATATCTTCTGTCTTTTTGTACAGTACCTCTTTATGTACTGTCTATATACTGGAAATATTTAATTTATATGTACATTTGTAAATGAAGAAAAGATTGCACAAAAATATTAATTTTCAGTATCTGAAAGGTAAACAGTAAATTACCCGTATATTTCCGTAACAAAAAGAGCTAGATACTTACTAGCTTTTTTTTTTTAAATGAAAACTAGGAATTCAGGAGACTAGTAGATCATACCTTTCAATTGTTATAATGTTATTACACTACAGAACATTGGCAATTATTGATTTTCTTTTGAAAGGTCTGAAAGCCCATTGGTGGCACAGCAGGGGCGCCAAGGGGCTGAGAGGAGGAAAATGGCACTGGTGTGGGTGGAACTGTTGAAAAAGTGTGAAAGTTAAAAAGATGGCTTACTAACTTGCTTGGACTTTGTTCTTTCCAGAAAGATTGAACCAAACCAACTTTCAGAAAAATGTCCTGAGGATGGGGAAAACATGGAAAGTGGGTGATTGGAGAATGATGTTGTATAGATGCTCCCAAAAATCTGTTGATGTTTAGAAGCCACTCATCTGTTCTGCTGGGAATGTCATATATGTGATTTTCATCTTCAAGACTGTCATATCACCAGACTATTCTTTTGTTTGTCGAGTGGTAGATAATGTTAGTTTACTTGTAAGTGTGTGGATAGGAAGAAAGTTAAAGTAATAATTTGTGTTGGACAATAACTGGGTTGTTAAGTAATGCCTGTCACTGGCTTGCAAAGAGTTGTAGTTTTGTGGAAGTTCTGTATTTGAGTCAGGATAGAAAAGACAATGTGTTCGGTTCTTAGATCTGTTCTTACCTTCTCTTAAAAATACAAATCCATCAGGAGAGTCAAAATATGATTTTTCATTATTGTTACTGGAAATAATGCCAACCTCTTGGTTTGATTATTCAGATATAGTTTTTCCTCATGATAGGCCCATGTACTGATCTTTAAAGCTCTGCTGGATTTTATTCAGCATAATTGTGGTTAACCACTTCCAAGAGCTGACCTTTTAAACTGCTAACATTAAAGATTACAATAATATGAGTGGCAATCTTAGCTTTGTCATAAAGGAAAAACTAATCCATTTTAAGAGATGTTTATCTGATTTATCCTTTTCAGGCATTTTTAAAAAAAATGTGTATCCTTTCCTATAGGTTTTCAATGGCTTTGCTAGCTTTTGAAATTTTGAAAGAAGAAGAAGAAGAAGAGATTGGATTTATACCCCGCCCTTCACTTGGAGTCTCAGAGCGGCTTACAAACTCCTTTCCCTTCCCCTCCCCACAACAGACACCCTGTGAGGTGGGGGGGGGCTGAGAGAACTCTGACACAAACTGCTCTTTCAGGAACAGCTGTGCCAGAGCTTGTGACTGACCCAAGGTTACATCAGCAGGTGCAAGTGGAGGAGTGGGGAATCAAACCCGGTTCTCCCAGATTAGAGTCCACACACTTAACCACTACACCAAACTGGCAGATAGAATTTGTGGAAAAAAGTAGTAATACGTGATTCTGTACCTAACACTGTTCTGAAGATTTGGGAGACTATTAACTGAAAGTGGGCAAGGATACCATGAAACAAATTTAATGGACAGTCTGATAACTCCAAAGGAGAAGAGATCTATTTCCTACAGGGCAGGGACTCCATACAAATCTTTATTTCCTAAAAATAATCCCAATAATAAATTGAGATTCTAGATTTTAGATTTTTCGTCTCATTGACAGATATCATCATTTGATTTGAAGGAGAACCCATTCAGTTCTTCCTACAAACTATTCCTATAGTTCAGTTTATTTTCTGATGAAAAATGAAGAATGATTGTACATATCACCCATACAGGGGATGCCCAAATATGTAGTGTACAATTGTCTCTGTCCACTCTTTTCATTTGTCCTTTGGACTCCATCTCTGATCAGAGAAAAGGGAAATGATTATGAGCTGTGATGTGTGAATATACATGTGCTAGAGCTAATAGGTTGTTTGACTTTTTTCTTCTAAATTTATTTTAATAGTATAGGGTTCCCAGGACTTCTGCTCTGGTGGGAGACCTCCTGCCAGCAACTTTTGCTGCCCATCAGAATGGCAGCAGGAGAAAAATAATACACTAGCATCATACTCAGTGAGACTTCACTTCCAGGGAAAACCCAGACGTGATGTCATGTTCTATGAATCTCTGGAAAGTCTGTGGTCTTACCATAAAATTTCCATTGATTCCTACAGTGACATGACAACACTTTAATTTTTTCTTGGGCATAATGACACAGTACACATAATGCCTGTGCCCACAAGTCTCCATCACCAAAGTTTCTGACAGTTGACAGGAATGGGCTGGCAACTAGTGTTTCCTCTAAGCTGCACTATGAGTGCTGGTGCACACAATTTTAGTTGCCAGCTCAGGAAATTAAGCTTCCAGTTCACAAGCATTTTCCCCTCCATTGGAAACAATGGAGGATGGGGACACCTCCTTCTGGGTCCCATAGAATTGGACCCCCTGGCCCAATCTTTTTGAAACTTGAGGGGGTTTTTTAGGAGAGACACCAGCAGCTATGCTGCAAATTTGGTGCCTCTATCTCAAAAAACAGTGTCCTGAGCTCCAGATACCCCTGGACCAATTCTCCATTATAGCCTATGGGGCCCATTGACTATAATGGTCCCCAAAGGCTATAATGGAGAAGGGAAAAAATTGATTGTTTTTTTGCATGCCCCTATTATGCTTTTCAGTATGATTTGTAAGATGCCTTGAGTTACAGTAAAAGTGGGATATAAATATATGAATAAATAAGTAGTTAGGGCAGGTTGATTAACATTTAAGCAACTTCCTGTTTGTTAGGTTAGGCAGGGCTCTGACAGTGATTGTTCCACCTGTGTTATACTTGACCTGTGATGCTGGTTGTCATATTTCACTAAACAAAGCAAAACAGAAAAAAACAAAATAGACTGCAAGAGTTTCCCCTCCCCAAGTGCTAGCATGTTTTCTAAGGTTCAGCACAGGGCAATGGTCTGAGGCCAGATCTACCAATATAGTGGAAAGGAGCAGGTAGACCTGTTCTCCGGAGGCCTGGTCTACTCCCATGCAGGACAACATTTTCTGTAATGAAGTTTGACTTGATTCTGTTTTTTCTTATAATGTTTAAATTCTTCTGAAAATATAGTTAAAATATAGTTTAAAACAACTCATTCTGAGATTTTTACAAGGTTATGGAAATAAGGGTTGGTTGGGCGGGGTATAAATATAATAAATAAAATAAAAAATAAATAAACTTCCTATTTGTTAGGTTAGGCAGGGTTCTGACAATGATTATTCCACCTCTGTTATACTTGACCTGTAAATTTGTCATGTTTCACTTTAAAAAAAAAACCCCAAAGAAGACTGCAAGAGTTCCCCCTCCTCAAGTGCTGGTATGTTATCGAAGGCTCAACATAGGGCAATGGTCCGAGGCCAGGTCTACCAATGTAGTGGACTGGAGCGATTAGACCTGTTTTCCAGAGGCCAGGTCTACCAATATAGTGGAAAGGAGCAGATAGACGTGTTCTTCGGAGGCCTGGTCTACCCTTAGAGGACAACATTTGCTGTAATGAAGTTTGACTGGATTCTGTTTTCTCTTATAACGTTTAAATTATTCTTAAAATATAGTTTAAATATAGTTTTAAAAATTCATTTTGAGATCTTTAAAAAGTTATGGAAATAATCTAAGAATCTAATTTATGCAAAAGTCAGATGTAGACTTGCTCACAACTGTAATGCTACTAGCTTTTTTCACTCACAAGGTAGAATTTTTGCTCACAACACTGTGGAGCTTAGAAGGAACATTGCTGGCAACCCTAAGCAGCACTTATTAGACAGAGATTGACTGTATTACTTGGCTGCATATTTTATAAGTTACCCGTTTTTTATTGTGACCCTATGGCTTTATAAGTTTCATAGCTATTTCATAAATATTTCTGAACTTACTCAAGATTTACTTACAGTATGGAGCCTGCGAAGCACACTGGAGCTTGGAGAGACGTTATTTTTTCCTAGAAATGCTGAGGAGTAATGAAGCAAAGAAGAACTGAATTTGTTCGAGAAAGAGGAAAGGTGGAGGAAGGAGATCATGGAAGAGAGGGGCAGGACTTATTTGGTCTCTTGATCCCAGGTGTTGATTGTTTACAAGTTTGCAGACTTGCAGAGATAGAAAGGAGAGGTTTGAAACAGTGCCATGTCTTTATCCCCATTATGCCTAAAAGGAGACATACATTTGCACCAAACAGCTCAGAAGCTAAGATGGGTAACAACACTGAAATAAAACAATACTGTATACAGAGCTAAAACAGTTAAACATTAAAAGAATAAATATAAAACACATTAAAATGACCTTAGCACCAATCTAAAAATATCTTACGCACAACTAGAGAGATATTCCCTTTTGCACAGGCTCAGAATACCCTGAAAGCTCTACGGAATAATTGTTTTACAGCCTCTCCAGAAAGCCAGGAGGGTAGAAGCCACCCTGACCTCTTCCGGGAGGCTGTTACACAAGCATCTGAAAAAGCCACTGAGAAATGCCTGAGCCCTGGCTGTTGCAGAATATGCTTTAGACAAAGAGGGCACTGACAATAGATCTTGCTAGGAAGAACAAAGCTTCTGCACTAAAATATGCGGGGAAAGGCGGTCCTTCAGGTTTGTGGGCCCCAGGTCATGAAGGCCTTTAAATGGAAGGGGAACTATTTTCATCTGCTGCTGCAGCATGAGTGCTACCACAAACCTGGACTTTGCCTATTGCCAGGAACAGGCTGCTGCATATTTGAATCTTTATTTTGAAAATTGCTCTGTTTAACTGTGTTACAAGCGTTTCTAAATAATTTCAATCTGCAAAATATTTCTGAGACAGATTTCAGAAGCATGCCTCTGGTTTTTCTGAACTAAAGAGCAGAATTAAATGAAGGTTTCTGTTTTTCTCATGTTGGTAGTGTGGCGACCGCCTAGGAATTTAATGTGCTTTGCTCATAATAAAAGAATCTCTAGCATACTATTGGGCAATGAAGTATTTCAGTACTTGCCTGTAGGCCTATTCATTTTGGAGTCTAGTCACTCTTCTGCTCAGCTAACAACATTGTTTACCACAAAAGGTTCAGCAAAAACTATTGCTAAAATTACTCAGTGGTCAGTCATGTTTCTTGAAATTAATTTTCAGACTGAGTAAGCTACCTGCTGTGAGCAGGTTTCCAGCAAAATATAGCAGAAAATCTGTCGTGCTTCATATGTGATTATCAGGACCTTTTATTAAACAAGTGATACATTAACATATATGCTACTTTCTTCCTAAAACTGGTTGCAATATTTTTAAAACAAATTTCTCTAGTGGAAGAATTATTATGTATATAGAAAACCAAACCTCCAAGTAAAGTAAAAGGAATCCACTTTCCAGTAGGTAAAGCAAACAACCCTTCCTTGTTGAAGTAGTAGGTACAAATTCCATTGGGCTTGTTGTGTTAATCCTTTACAGCAAAACAACACTTTTTTTATAGTCTGCCTTTCTTATTGAGACTGAAGGTAGATTACAAGCAACAAAAACCATGCCATAAATGCAATATAAGATGTATGATAAACTATGCAATGAGACTAGATTAAAAAAATTAGAAAACAATGTAGTAAAAACAAGATAGTCCATATAATGTACAGTGCAACAAACAACAGTTATAGAAATGGCCTCTTGGACAATCCCTCGTAGCACCTTATAAACTAAATAGATTTATTGTGGCATTTGTGGCCATCAGTGTTACCCAAATGCAGAAATCTGTGACATTCCCATGGAAAACTCAGAAGTACATGAGATAAGCACAGTGACCATTCAAAACAGCTGTAGTTGATGATAACATGGTCTACATATTCAAGTAATTTAACACCTGTGTAGGGTAAGATAGGTGTCATCTCTGTTTAAACCCTGGTTAAAATGGGTGATAAATTCCAATCCAGACATTTCCTGCCTAGTTTCCTTTTGAAGTTCCTTAGCTGAAGAATGGTGCCTTTCATGGTTGGTGAGATTTTCTGTCTGGTCCCAATGCATAACCTCCACATTAATCAGCAAACAAGAGATCAACATGCCAACAAACTGCAGTTTTGAGCTGTTCTCAGGTTATTATTGGCCATTTCCACCTGGCTCAATGTTTTTGGGAAGTGTGGGTTTGTTCGTGGGATTTTTTTAATGGGTCTGTGGGGGTTTTCAGTATCTATATGGGTGCACTCATGCACTTTTCAGGATATCCTCAGCTTTTCTCAGACCTGTCTCAGCAAACCTGCTTTGCTGCAAAATTTTAGGAAAGGATCCCAGCAGAGCCTGGATGGAAAATTCTGATTTTCCCATCTACATGGAAGTAATTTCCCCTGACAGATAAAAATAAAGCTGTAATTCTGTGAAAGAAATGAGGGAGAAAGAAAAAAAGATTCCCCGTACATAAGACAGATAAGATAGACTACAGTAGTCAACAGGTTTTGTGATTATTTTCTCTGGCCATTTCCACACAGGGGCTTTTAATTTTTTTTAAAATCAGCACTAGAACATCATTATAACAATAATGCAACAGGTTCTCCAAATGCCCAGATTTCACTTAAAAATAAAAGTTGCTAGTCTCTAGTTCCTTCTCTTGCAGAGATATTAGGGGGAAGGCATGTCTCCACAATGGAAGAGACTACAGACTTACTTTTAAAAATGAAAGCTGGCAATACAGAGAATCTGTTTCATATATGGTACTTATAACTCTGCATTAATTTGCTGAATAAGATGTCTGTTCCTTGGAATGGGAAACATAGTATACAATTAAGCCAACTATGGATAATAACATGCAAATATTGTAAAAACCACATACTGGGGAAAACTGTCCTGAAATGCAAATTCAGTGTATAGGACGACAGAAATCTGGGAGGGGAGCTGGGCAATCTTAGAAAATTGCTAATAGTTCAACATTCACCTTACAACAAATCAGTTATAGTTAATTAGTTCTCTTCCTCATTTTACTTGCAAAGGTGGTAAAAAGAGAAGAGTAGGATTTAAAATCAGTTATTGTAGAAGGAAATGGCAACCCACTCCAGTATCTATGCCAAGAAAACCCCATGGACAGTATCAAAAGGCTAAAAGATATGACGCCGGAAGATGAGCCCCTCAGGTCGGAAGGTGTCCAATATGCTACTGGGGAAGAGCAGAGAGCAAGTACAAGTAATGCCAGAAAGAGTGAAGCGGCTGGGCCAAAGCTGAAAGGACACTCAGTTGTGGATGTGTCTGATGGTGAAAGGAAAGTCCAATGATGCAAAAAACAATACTGCATAGGAACCTGAAATGTAAGATCTATGAATCAAGGTAAGTTTGACGTGGTAAAAAATGAGATGGCAAGACTGAACATCGACATCTTGGGAATCAGTGAACTAAAGTGGACAGGAATGGGCGAGTTTAACTATCGACTACTGTGGCCAAGAATCCCATAGAAAAAATGGTGTGACCTTTATAGTCAACAAGGAGTGCAAAAGACAGTAATGGGATACAATCCCAAAAACGACAGAATGATCTCTGTCCGAATCCAAGGCAAACCATTAAACATCACAGTAATCCAAGTCTATGCCCCAACCACTGACACAGAAGAGGCTGAAGTGGACCAGTTCTATGAAGACCTACAATACCTCATAGAACTAACACCAAAAAAAAAGGAGTGCAAAAGGCAGTAATGGGATACAATCCCAAAAACGACAGAATGATCTCTGTCCGAATCCAAGGCAAACCATTAAACATCACAGTAATCCAAGTCTATGCCCCAACCACTGACACAGAAGAGGCTGAAGTGGACCAGTTCTATGAAGACCTACAATACCTCATAGAACTAACACCAAAAAA
>NW_015160882.1:277659-277861 GCF_001447785.1 Gekko japonicus
GAAGAACTATGGATGAAGGTTTGTGACACTGTACAGGAGGCCGCAATCACCACCATCCCAAAGAAAAAGAAATGCAAGAAAGCAAAGTGGCTGTCTGAAGAGGCTTTACAAATAGCAGAGGAAAGAAGGAAAGCAAAAGGCAAAGGTGAAAAGGAAAGATTTACCCAACTGAATGCAGATTTCCAGAGAACAGCAAGGAGAG
>NW_015160882.1:279765-289763 GCF_001447785.1 Gekko japonicus
AAGGAGTATGACAAGGATGTATATTATCACCTTGCTTATTTAATTTATATGCAGAGTACATCATGCGAAATGCCAGCCTGGATGAATCACAAGCCAGAATTAAGATTGCTGGGGAAAAGATCAACAACCTCAGATATGCAGACGATACCACTCTAATGGCAGAAAGTGAAGAGGACCTAAAGAGCGTCTTGCTGAGGGTGAAAGAGAAGAGTGCAAAAGTTGGTCCATGGGGTCGCAAAGAGTCCGACTCGACTATGAAACTGTACAAAAATATTGTAATAAGAGAATCAGCTATAATTCTGGTTATTTAATATAGAGGAAAATAGTATTACCTTGTATATCTGTATATTGCTAACCTGATGAAAGAGGGATTGATGTTCACTAGGTGTAACTGATTAGTATGAATATACAAAAATTTAATAGATAAAATAGCTTCCTGGAAGAGAATATAATACTAGGAAAAGTTAAGGACAGTAGGAAAAGAGAAGACCGAGAATGCGGTGTGCTGGCTCAATCAAGGAAGCCCCATGGCCTTCAGCTGGGAGACCTGAGCACGGCTGTTAATGAAAGGATATTTTTGGAGGTCATAAATTCATAAGTCGGAAGCAACTTGACAGCACTTAACAGACACACAGCTTCCTGTTGCCAATAATGAAGACACTTGACCAAGATGTATACTTGATCAACTTGGTTTCTTTGCTTATATTTTGTGGTCCTTTCTCTGTGGACTTTCATCCCCATAATTCTAATACATAATACATAAATTATTAAACATAAATCATTACATATTCAAGATCTCCTCAGCTTCACTTCCACTATCCTTCAGCCTGATAAGAACTTGGCCTTAACTTTCTTAGATTCCCAATATAATTTAGGACTTTCTTAGGACTAAGGGATTTTTCTCTGCTATATGGAGAAAACGTTCAACCATTAAAGTCTGAGGTAAAACATAAGAAAATTTTGGGGACCCAAAGCAGCTTACAACATTATTCTCCCCTCCTCCATTTTATCTATAACAGCCCTCTGAGGTAGGTTAGGCTGAGAGAGAGTTACTGGCTCAAAGTTAACCAGCAATCTTCCATGGCAGAGTAGGGATTGAAACCTATATCCCCAGGATACTAGTCAGTCAGTTTAACCCCTATTTAGAGATGCCAGCCTCCAGGTTGGATCTAAGGATTTCTCAAAATTAAAGCTCATCTCTGGACTACACAGATCAGTTTCTCTGAAGAAAATGGATACTTTGGAGGGTGGACTCTATGGCATTGTACCCCACTGAGGTCCCTGTCCTCTGGCAACCCTACACTGTCTCACAATTCTCTTATTTGACAACCAGTTGATGAAGCAATTGGGGTCTGTGCTGACCATACCAAAATCCACAATGTTATGCTGCTTGAACTGGATGCTGGGCATTTTCAGCAAATAGAAAATGATGCCTTGTTGATCAGGCAAAGGCAGAAATTCTTAGTGTTTATACAAGGCCTGGTCAACACAGAAGCTTCATACTGCTGCCTGCCAATTGCAGGAGTCCCTCTCCCAAACCTATGGTCCATTTTGTGCCTGAAGGAGAGTTCTTAGTCATATGTGCACAGACTGTATTCAGACATCTCTTAACTTGTTCGTGAAGAGAATGAGCTTGATTTATTCTTGGGTTCATGTTCTCCCTCAAGGCCTTGCCTTTATACCTGAAATCAAAGACTTCCTGGTTTAAGAAGTCTTTGGTCTTACTACAGATTGTTGTATTATATGAATTTGGGTGCTGTAATAAATAGATGGTTATTTCTTTTTGACAAACAGGGATAAAACACCGGGAGCGTGGCACCCCATAGGTAAATCCTGGTTTAGAATCATGGTTTGTGGGCAAGGATCAAACTGCGATTTGTTAGAGCACCCAAATTCAGAAATCATAGCAAACTTTGCTTAGATCAAAGAGTCCCTAAACTAGGAAGGTGGGGTTGTTTTCCCAGCCTGTACAATATCCCCCTGGGGAATGGCCTAGTGGTGCTGTTGTTGCATCAATGGTTGGCAACCTCTTCCATGGCAGCCCTCATGAGTGGACTGCCTGTGTAATTGATTAGTATGAACACGCAAAGTCTTCAGCCTCAGCTTTCCGTGCAATGGGAGAAAGGAAGTGGGAGAGAGAACAATCCAGACTTGTTCTCATCACTCTTTGTGACATGGATTATAACCAAAGTTAATGGTAGCCCAGTAAAGGCTGTATTTAAGGCTGTGTTCAGCCTTAAATCCCCTGATTTAATAATCCCTGAAACAAAAATGCTTTTTCAAGATTAAGAGAGGTATTGCAGCATAAAGTTTGGTGCCACAATAAATCTTTGGTGTCAAAAGACTCCTTTTTTGCTTTTGCAGCTGAAATAAACTAACTCTGGCAAGACCACTGGAATCCAGAATCCTTGTGTAGAAGAATGCATGCTGCCTATGATGCATGAATGAAAAGGCTTGTTCTCTTTAGGGAAGTTTCCGGACAAGCAGTGCAATACAGATGACGTTCCAGATACTCCTATATTTAGAGGTACCCCTGGGGTTGCATGATGCAGGATGTTTTAAGCAATCTGTCTGTACTTGTGGAGGCATCTTACTGCTGAGGGTGTGAAGCACGGAGCAGGAAAAGTGTTTCATCTGTAAACCAAATCCTATTCCATGAAATTCAGTGCTTAAGTCCAGATCTTCCTAACAGAAAATCAGAAATTTGCCCAAAATTTATAGGGCAGTTATATCATAGCTTCATTAACCATAATGGGCAAAAGAGCTGATCTCATTAAAGTGCAGAAGCTCTCTATGGTTTTCTTTAAGGTGACTCTTTTTCATTCATTCTGTAATATTCAATAGATTCATGCATTTTAGATTCTTTCAAGCTCAGGTTTTACTTCCGTTCTTCTCTATTATTTGTTATGCCACAGATTCATATAAAAACCTATGTATTCCAAAGCTTTGGCCCAATTTTCTCCCAAGTGCTGAACACTTAATAATAATTAATGTCATTTTATTTATTGATTATTTTCTTATCTTCTGCCCAAGGCACTTGGAGTGTTTTGAAGTACAACAATAAGTTAAGATACAATTAAAGCAAGCGTCTTAAATAAATAAATAAATGGGACAATATGTACATGACATATGTAAACACACTTTTGCATGTATTGGCTAGCTGTGCGCAGAGCCACATGCACAGTGGTCCAACTGATCCAGCATCCTGTCTCACACAATGGCCAACCAATTACTCTGAGGTGCCAACAACAGGCATAGAGATCAGTCCTCTTATCCTATGAATGCTAAGCTTACTCAGGAGTCTTTGGTGAGGTATTTTGTCAAAAGCATTTTGAAAGTCCAGGTATATAATCCCTACTGGGTCACTTAATCATCGTGTTCACTTTCTCAAAAAAACTCCAAAAGGTTAGTGAGACAGGACTTCCCTTTGCAGAAGCCATGCTGATTTTCCCTCAGCAGGTTTTGTTCCTGCTATCTTTGATTACAGTTTCTAATATTTTGCCTGGACAAAATGTTATGCTAGGAGGCCTGTAATTTTCTGGTTTCCCTCTGGACCCATTTTTGAAAATTTGTGTAACTTTTGCTACTCTCTAATACTCTGGTACAGTGGCAAACTTTACTGACAATTGACATATAGCAGAGGAAAGAAGGAAAGCGAAAGGCAAAGGCAAAAAGGAAAGATTTACCCAACTGAATGCAGATTTCCAGAGAACAGCAAGGAGAAGAGAAGAGAGAAGAAGAGATTGGATTTATACCCCGCCCTTCACTTGGAGTCTCAGAGCGGCTTACAAACTCCTTTCCCTTCCCCTCCCCACAACAGACACCCTGTGAGGTGGGTGGGGCTGAGAGAACTCTGACACAAACTGCTCTTTTTCAAGGACAGCTGTGCCAGAGCTTGTGACTGACCCAAGGTCACATCAGCAGGTGCAAGTGGAGGAGGAGTGGGGAATCAAACCCGGTTCTCCCAGATTAGAGTCCGCGCACTTAACCGGGTGGAGTAAAAGTCTAAGTCATAAATAAATAAATAAATTTAGCCACCCCCCTTATTTCTTTCTCCATCTTGAGATCACCTCAAGAGTTTGATCAGGAGGGCAATAGTACACCCCCACTTTTAAGTAACACTTAGGGCCTAGTATTTCCATGCATATAACGTCTGTTAGGAAGTTCTTACTACTGAAATGATTTTCAAACTGCATCAGTTATAAGTTTTCCACCTTCCAAGGCTATAAAATTATGATTATGTCTATCAGCTGATGGAGTACAAAAGAGCTCTAGGCTTTGAGATTTCCAAACTCTGTGATGTCCCTGTTGGTGATTGGTACAATTATTGCTTTTTGGAGAAGTCTTTTTGTGTACAGACCTGGCTACTAAGTATGCATACAGCAGGATCAGATGTAATAATTCTATAAAGAAAATGGACAGCAAATTACTCAGAAGACACTATCTTAAAATAAGTAGCCTTGTCATTATTATATTTGGATATTGTATGACTATCTAAAATAGGTGGGCAACCACCTGCCAGCCACCTTCAGCCTTTGCTGCTGCTTCATCAGCAGGTAGGATAAAAAAGGGTGTCCATCAATGCTGCAGCATCAATTTCAACTGCATAACAGGAAGTGTGGAGTCACCTGAAATGCTATGGTTTACCATAAAGTTTTAAGTGTATGCTACAGCATCCTGCAGTGTGCAGTCATTACTTTTGTTTATGCAGCCAAAAGTGATGTTGTGGCACTGATGGACGCCATTCAGATAAGTCATGCCCTCCCAAATTTCCCTAGTCTGAGATTAGATGGTAAGATTTCTGATGGCCTGTTCCTGTGACATGTGTGTGTGTGTGTGTAAGGAAGGATCATGTATCAGTCATATGTATGCAGATGTCACAAACTGAACTATGTGCTGATTTTCCTATCCAGCTGCAATTGCTCAAAAAGCTATAGGTGTGAATAGGTGTTAAAAGCCAACCCAGTGCTATGTTCAGTGAGTAGCATTAAAAAAACAGTTCACCATCACATTAAGTCAGTATTCCCTGGCTTTTTCAACCGGCCTCTAGAGATCGCAACATCCCATTTCAAAGTATCATTGCTTCGTTCTTTTTTCATTTTACTAGTTAGAAAGAGCAGTTTTATAACTTGGTCTTAAATGATGCCCAAAGCTTTTCCAACATGGGTCTTTGGAGGAAGAGTAGAATGCCCATAATATATTACTTAAGGAGTACTTAGACAAAGTTATGTGAAGCCAGTTCAATTCAGGCCATAAATCATGTTTTTCTATTACTGTCATTTAAATACAGGGAAACAGTTCACGTAAAGACAACAATGTCAATTTTCTTAGCTTTTCCAAACTTTAACCAAATCCAGACTTTTGTGGGGACTGAAAAACTTGGCTTACCCCTTAATGAATAGCTAAAGAATCTTATGCATGTCCTTTTGCTTGTGAGGTCCAATGTGGAAATGTTAAAATCTGGAAGAGAAACTATTTCTTCCTGTCTTGTTCCATTAGAAGAAAAAAAAGTAACACAAATGTTGTTTATGCTCGCAAGAGCTCCAGCTGAGTATAGATATTTTAATAAATTTGATCAGCTCTACACTGGGATGACCCAATTCTCATCCTTCAGAATTAGATAAATAATATAATTGGGTTTATAAAAAATAAACCTTGTCTGAAAAACCTGGCTGCTTTTTAAAATTATATAAAACTACAGAATAAGTGAATGATGACAAACTAAGAAAAGTAACAACTCTGAATCTCAGTAAAGCACATAGTACTTCATCTCATACTGGGGGAAAAATACTCAGTTTGATTGGAAGAGGAATGCTGTCATATAAACTGTAAACAAGCTCAGTAGATTAAAAATTGCAGTCCTTTATTACAAAATCATAGGCATAGAATCCCCTCTCAGATCCAAACTCAGTCTTTCTGAATCCCTTTTCTCCTCCAGGAAGCCAATCTTATTGTAGGTCCAATGGAACTAACTTCCACTGAAGGACACAGAGCCTCAGTTAAATGGTTCAGAGCATAAGAACATAAGAGAAGCCAATGTTGGATCAGGCCAATGGCCCATCCAGTCTAACACTCTGTCACACAGTGGCCAAAAATACCACGGGCCATCAGGAGGTCCAGCAGTGGGGCCAGGACACTAGAAGCCCTCCCACTGTTGCCCCCCCCAGCACCAAAAATACAGTGCATCACTTAATATAAAACATCCTTAATATAACTTTGTCGATATAACTTTCCCTTTTGTCAAAATTTTACCCAGTTATGAGTGGAGAATTATTCTGTGTTTAAAAAGCCTTTGACAAAGTATTTCCTAAGAAATCATTATTTTTGTGAGATTATTTAAGAGGCAAATCTAGCCCTTTACTCTGCGAACTCAAGCAATGCAAATCAGTACATTAGAATTTTGTCTGTGTCTGAGTATCTCTCTGTAGACCCTTTATCCCCTTATGATGTATTGTCCCAAATCATCTACAGCTGTCATTCTGTTCACTAATATTTGAAATAAAGAGGTAATAAAGGATGCTAAAAACCACACAGTAATTGATGGGTGAGGGAGAGATTTCAACACCAGTTGGTTAAAATACACATTCAAGCAATACTAAGCAATAGTTTATATTAACAATGGAATCCAAAGAGACCTAGGGATCCATTCAAATCTATAAGTGCATTTCTAAGCAGGTCTACTCAGAATCCTATTTGGATCTATTCTGCGGGGCTTACTACTAGGAAAGGGTGTGCTTCGTTCTGACTGACATTAGTGAGATTTTTCAAATGTGGTTACCGTTCCATAGGCAATTATACACAACAATACTTACTTGAGAGCAGCCTCAACAAAACTCTGTGGTGATCATTTCCAAATACATTTTAAGATTAATCCAACAAAATACCTATGATGGAAGGCAGTATATGACTACATTAACAATAGGAAGTATCCTGTCTTCAGAGGGAGTTTGGAATGAAAAATATATTAGATGAATACTGAAGGAATGAGCTTGGGTTGAAGTTGCTCTATTACTTTAGTCTATAAAAAATTAGGATGAGGGTTTATCCCATCTTTCCAGGGTGCCATACGCACACTGTTTATGCAATGCCTGGTGATTAATAATGAGGAAAACAAAAATTATGAGAAGCATTTATAATAACTAGGTATTGCATCTAGTATAGGTTTTACAAACTGATCCATGCAATTAGCAAGAAAAACACTTTAAGTACAAAGCTAAGCATGTATAAAGATAAAGATAAAGGTTCCCTTGCTCGAAAGCCAGTCGAGTCCGACTCTAGGGTTCCGGTGCTCATCTCCGTTTCAAAGCCGAAGAGCCAGCGCTGTCCGAAGACGTTTCCGTGGTCATGTGGCCAGCATGACTAAACACCAAGGTGCACGAAAGTGTAAATCCCATTCAATGGGAGTTACACCCTAGTAAATGTGCTTAATATTGCAACCTAAGACTCTAGATCCAAACCTGGAGATGCTAAACAACAACAACAACTAGAAGTGATGTTGATCATCTTTACTTACCAAGAACATTAGGTGGAAGAGATCTCCTAAAAGTTAAGCAAGCAGCTGAAAAAGAAAAACGAGCACTGAATGACTGCATCCGGAAAAGCAAAGAGAAGCTTCTAGCTGAAGCGTACAAGGCAGAAATCAAAGAAGATTACAAAAAGATTGCAATCAAAACTCACTAGGAGAAGCACTTTGCATGGGCAATACTTGAAATATGTAGAGAACAAAGTTGATAGTAAAAATAGCTGGAAGTGACTCCAAAACAGGCACTTGAAGAAAGAAACAGAAGGATAGTAGGTGCATAGGAGCAGGCACTTGAAAGGAATAGTATGGAAGCCAAGATTCAGAAGACCAGTGATGACAGCAAATGTCAGCTTTGCAAGACAAAGGATGAAAATGTCGACCACATAGTCAGTGCCTGCAGTAAAATTGCTCAGACTGACTCTAAAGAATGTCATAACAGAGTTTCAGCTATGTTGTACTGGAATCTTTGCAAGAAGTATGGCTTACCATCAGCCAGAAATTAATGGGAGCACAAACCAGACAAAATAATGAATTATGAAACAAGGATTTGTTGTGACTTCCAGTTGCAAACAGATTAACACCTGGAGCATAACACCTTATGAAACAAGGATTTGTTGGGACTTCCAGTTGCAAACAGATTAACACTTGGAGCATAACACCCCCGATATCACCATTGTAGAAAAATGAGAAGTAAGGTTTGGATAATTGACACTGCAATCCCAGGAGACAGCAGAATAGAAAAGAAAGAACATTAGAAGATCATAAAATACCAATACCTATGAACAGAGTTAGAGTGCCTCTGGGAGAAGAAGGTGACCATCATGCCAGTTGTCATTGGAGCCGTTGGAGCAGTGCCTTGAAGTCTCAAGAAACACCTGGACATTCTGGGCATTAAGCAAATAACACCAGCTCAGCTCCAGACGTCAGTGTTGCTTGGAACAGCAAAAATCCTGTGAAGATACCTCTGCTATATCCAAGAACTTGGCTAGATCTCAAATTGTAGAACAGTATCTACCAGTCAAATATGTGACTGTGACAATTCTCCTCCTCCTTCATCATCATCATCATCATCATCATCATCACCACCACCACCAAATGGGCACATGAAAAAAGAAACAGGACTCATTCTTCTTGCACAAGAGTAGGCACTCGAAACGAATAGTATGAAAGCCAAGATTCAGAAGACCCGTGATGACAGCAAATGTTGACTTTGCAAGACAAAGGACGAAACAGGATGCTGAACACCATCTACCAGTCAAATATCTGACTCTGACAATCAATGATGATGATGATGACGACGATGACGATGATAGTGGTGGTACCTGGATACTGCTTAGATTTCTTCAGGTGTGTGGGAGGCAATTTTAGGCAATTCCTCCTTCCCATGGCAGCCCAAAACAACCTCTTGGGGAACAGGGGACCCCCCCCTCAAGAGTAACTATGATATGAGCCCCAGAGTGCCAAGGATCACCTTTTAAAAATTGAGGTGTATACAAATGACCATAATATGAGTGATGGAGCTGATCTTGAAGCACCTTCTTGTTAGGCAACCTATTCCTTTTCTTCTGAAAAGCTCAGGAAAAGATATTTTTGCTACTTTTTAACAAATCAGCAGTGTATGCGTTAAGTGCCATCAAGTTGCTTCCAACTTATGGCAACCCTATGAATTAATTACTTCCAAAATGTACTATCATTAACAACCTTGCTCAGGTCTTGCAAACTGAGGACCATGGATTGAATCAGTCCATCTCGTGTTGGGTCTTCCTGTTTTCCTAGCATTGTTGTATTTTCCAGTGACTCTCGGCCAGAAAATTTTCACTGATGCTTGTCTTCTCGTAATGTGACCAAAGTATAATAGCTGCAGTTTGGTTAGTTTGACTTCTAGGGAGAGTTCAGGCTTCATTTGATCTAGAACCACTGATTTCTTTTTAGCAGTTCATGGTATCTGTAAAACTCTCTCCCAAAAACATATTTCAAAAGAATCAGCTTTCTTCATTGTCTTCATACCCATACATAGTAATGGGGATGTTAGTTCAGGCTTGGACTCCTTGACAGGGGAACACTATGGTACATTTAAAATAATAAAAATACTCGTGGTAAACAGCTCACCTGAAGTATGGGGAAAGAGCAAGACTGAATCAGCACTGAAATCTCTGGTGTGAATACTTGTCCTTTTCACAACACAAACAGGTACAAGCTGGCTCTTACCAGTGTGTGTGGGGGGGCATAGCAGGTTTCGCTTTTAAGTTTTGTTTAAAAGCACCCTTCCTATTTATGCAAATACTTTAATGAATCTCTTTTGAAAAATTATTCTGTTACTTAGACAGTAGAAAAGCTACTTTATATTCTGCATCTCCCTCAGACAACCCAAACTGCCAGAGTCCAAAATGATGTCATCCTTTCTGGAATTGTCACTGCCTGCAGCACACTCAGAAGTGCCAAGTGCTATTAAGAATATTGGGTGGCCCTCTTTCCC
>NW_015160882.1:289777-320756 GCF_001447785.1 Gekko japonicus
GCTATTAAGTGTGCTAGCAAGATTGTCACTGAACACAATAAGAATTGGTGTGTGTGTGTGTGTGTGTGAAATCGCTTCATTTTGAAACACACAAGTCAGTGTTAGAAGAACAACAGAACAGTCCTCAGCAGAGTTAACACCTAATCCCATTGACTTAAACAGATTTAGATCTCATCAGACAGAAGCTAAGCAGGGTCAGCCCTGGCTAATACTTAGATGGGAGATCTCCAAGGAATACCAGGGTTATGATGGGGAGGCAGGCAATGGCAGACCACCTCTGAATGGCCCTTGACTTGAACATAAGAACATAAGAGAAGCCAATGTTGGATCAGGCCAAAGGCCCATCCAGTCCAACACTCTGTCACACAGTGGCCAAAAATACCAGGTGCCATCAGGAGGTCCACCAGTGGGGCCAAGACACTAGAAGCCCTCCCACTGTTGCCCCCCCCCAGCACCAAGAATACAGAGCATCACTTGCCCCAGTCCTTGTGGCTAATAGCCACTGATGGACCTCTACTCCATAACCCCCATGGGGTTGCCATAAGTCAGCTGTGACTTGGCAGCACTTTCCACCACCAGAGGAGTGTAACTATGTTTAGGGTCGCATTATTAAATGGACTTAGAAGGGTGTAACTGCTGAGGATTTCAGTGCGAGTTACCTTATATCTTTCTGATCCAGCCAACATGGCAGCAATAGGGTAGCAGCTAAGAGACAGTGTAATGTGACATCATAGGCACTAACTGGGTTATTGACTATAGACAACAGTCTACTTCATGACATTAATTGAAAAAATTAATTGAAAAAATGCTAGACAGCTATGTGGTACGGTACTAAGCAGATCTCCTATGTATCTGTCTGCCTGCTGCTCTCTCCAGCCACAAGTTGATGTTCTTATAACCCATTTTATAACCATCCCAAATTTCTATGCGTATTTTAGTGCTGATAACTAGCATCAGAGAAATATACCTTGAATAACAGTAATTTATGTTAAGAATTTTACATATTTACAACTCATGACAGGCAATCACTGTCCTGCACAAATTGTGATTTGATCACACATTTTGATGAGCACCCTTAAGTAATTTTTTTAAATTGCTTTTTATCAAACACTTCCGAATAGTATTGCAAATAATTTGCACACACACATTCTCAGATTGCTTCCTCACAGCGGTACCACTCCCCCCATTCACCACCGGTTGTCCACCTGTCCAATTTAAAAACAAACAAACACTGACAAAAGAGGTGTTTTCCTTGGCTGTCTTGCCAGGGTGTGGAAGAAAGCCGTGTGGCTTCTCTGCCTTGTATATTTTGCCTGCTTGACTCCTCGAACTTAATTTATTCATTAAGAGTTCTAAAATGGGTTGCTAATACTTTGCATGTTCCTATCCTGTTGCCTTGGGAACTGCAGTTTGATTAGTAAGCTCTGAGCATGCACCAACATAATGAATGCTGTGTTTGCTTAAAGCCACTGACTGCACTGGTGCAAAAACAGTATATAGACACAGAATTTTTAAATTATGGCTGACTGGCCCATCATTATCCTGGGAATAATGAGCAGGTGCCAACCATAGCTACCAGGCGGCTCCCATGCTGAATTCTACCCAGCACAAAACCACTCAAAATTACTGCTTGTTTTACAATGCAATCAATGTCTAAATGAACTTTCTGACTTGAGAGACAATGGGCATGTGCCAACAGGATGAGTCCACTTTTTAAACACATCATTTTTACTATCACGACATCACTATATATAATGAATATTTTAATTAAATAATCTCCTTGATTTGTCTTACCTTGTATGCATCCTTCTGTGCTCATAACCATAGTAGCTAGAGGGAGATCAGATAGGTAAAAGGATGATAATGATCTTGGAAAATCCACCAGAGGGAATCTTGGGTGGGTGGAGTAGGGAAGGTCAGATTAGTGGTGAGGCGGTGTTTGGAATGCTATTAGCATTTGGGGTGGTGGGGCAAAACCAACTGCTGCTGATTTTTTAAAGCCAGAATTTTTCCTATTCTAAAAAAGAAATTCTCATTCTTTAAGTATCACATTTTAAAAACACACATTAAAATTCTTAGGTGGGAACACATCAATGCTCAAGGGCATTCACTGGCCTCACCCCACAATAGCCTTGGCTTGGAGTAACCTCAGACTTCTTTTGGAGCAAGTCTGGTAACTAGATAGATTAGTGGGAAGACATACAAGACACAGGGAAGCTAATGAGCTGGGAAAGTAAGGAAAGGGAGCAGATTAGAACTAAAGGAAAGAAAGCTCTAGAAGTTCACATGGGAACAAAATGCAGGGAGGTTGTATGTTTATTGATTTAATTTGTAGCTCACCTTTCCTCCCATTACAGATCCAGAAATAGCTTACATCATTCTTTTCTCCTCCATTTTATTCTCCCAATAACCCTGAGAGGTAGGCTACGCTGAAAGCACATATTGGCCCAAAGTCACCCAACAAGCTTCCATGGCAGAATGGGGATTTGAACATAGGTCTGTCAGATCATAGAGTGATACTCTGACCACTAAGCCACACTGGCTCTCAATGTAATAGAGGTTGGGGGCAAAAAGTCTGGCTGAAGTAGGGTTGCCAGCTCTGGGTTGGGAAATACCTGGAGATTTTTTTTGGGGGGGGGGGTCTGAGAAGAGTGGGGTTTGTGGAGAGGAGGGACATCAATGGTGTATAATGTCCTAGAGTCCCCCTTCCAAGTGGCCATTTTCTCCACATGAACTGATCTCTGTTGCCTGGAGATCAGTTGTTATAGTGGGAGATATCCAACCACCACCTGGAGGTTGGCAACCCTAGGCTGAAGGGAAGGGTGGCTGAATTAGCTGGCAAGCATTGGGCAGTGCTTGAATATATGCATTATCTTTACACATAGGCACAGGATGAGAAACAATTCATTAAAATGCTTAACGTAGTTTAAAGGGGGGGAATCGCTATCCATACTAATAGAGATATTGACAAACTTCTTATACTGTTTCAGAATGTAGCCATGTTGGTCTGCAGTAGGACAGGTAGATTCGAGTCCAATAGCACCTTAGAGACCAACAAGAGTTTCGGGGTCTGTGTTTTTGTGTCAAAAGAGCCCTCTCTCACAGGCATTGGGAGGCAACCCTTTTCTTACCCACAGACAGCCTCCTAACCTCAAACAGCTCCTCATAAATAACAATGCCCTTCCTAACATGGAACTGGACTCCTCATAAATCACAATGCCCTTCCTAACATGGAACTGGACTCTGGGACCAGGGACTGCAACAACAACCCAAGATGCCAACTCTGCCTCCCTTTTCACTTTGACAACATGATCACCGGACCTAACAACACCATCTAAGGTTCATTCACTTGTTCATCTTCTGATATTATATGTGCCATCAAATGTCAGCAATGCCCTTCCACTCTCTACACTGGACAAATAGGTCATGAAAAGAATAAATGGACGTAAATCCTACATTAAAACCACAACACTCAAAAACCATCACTGACATGAGAGCAGAAGTTCTTAAACCAAGAAACTTCAAGGTGGGGTTAAATCCTGAGACTGCTGAATTTTAGTTCATTCATAAATTCAGAACAATGCATTCTCCCCCACAAACACACACTGAGTAGGAACACAGAATTGTTATTTCACTACAGAGGCCAATTTTATGCCCCCAAGTATTTCCCCTCTGCTCTAATCAAGCTGATCGCAATGTGCATTATACCTCTGCATCCTGAATTCCTTCTTTGCAACATCCCTCCCAGAGACTCAGGGATCTCCATTCCTACCGGTATCCGAGGAAGGGAGTTTTGACTCTCAAAAGTTCACGTCCTCAAGATCTTGTTGGTCTTTAAGGTGGTACTAGAGTCAAATCTAGTTGTTGTTATGTTGTTGTCACTATGCTGTAACAAATTGGTAGTCTGTGGCTGTGCTTAGATCTACAAATATGTTAAAGGGTTATCTTACTGGCTGCTCCAGATTTGAAAGTCACTGTTCTCCTCCAGCAGAATGTAACTAGAGAATCCAACGAGAAATTGCTGAATTAGCATTCATTAAGAAGTAAACGGGAGCTGCGGTGGCTCAAGTGGTTAAGACGCTGAACTGCAGGCTGTGGAAGGTCGGTAGTTCAGCAGTTCGAGACCCGGGTTGCCGCATGACGGAGTGAGCTCCTGTCTCTAGTTCCAGCTCCTGCCAACCTAGCAGTTTGAAAGCAAGAAATTGCAAGTAGATAAATAGGTACCACTTCAGTGGGAAGGTAGCAGCGTTCCGTGCACCTTGGTGTTTAGTGATGCCGGTCACATGACCACGGAAACGTCTTCGGACAGCGCTGGCTCTTCGGCTTTGAAACGGAGATGAGCACCACAACCCTAGAGTCGGATTCGACTGGCTTTCGAGCAAGGGAACCTTTACCTTTAAGAAGTAAACACTTCCATCTCTCAGTCAGGTCTTAATAAGGACCAGCCATTTCTCAGACATCCTACTTTTCCAGATGTTAACGAGTTCAAATATATCTGTATACTTCTATAATTGGATTTGCATATCATCCTTCACCCTGCATAGGCCTTTTATGTTAATCCGCTTTTGTATATCTATTAACAGCTGGGAGTGGTTCTCATTCACACCCAGTGGATTGATTCAACTTGATTGAATATTGTTTTAAACTGGCCTCTCTTTGTAACATCTCTCTTCCACCCACCATTCACCTTTTGGTGCCTGCAGCTTTGAATAGCAATACTTATGGCTAATAGATCTGATAAAGTCAACTCAGGAAAGCTTATGCTGGAATACATTATGTTAGTCTTTAAGGGGCTACTGGACTGCTGCTTTTCAAGTCTTTGTTACCTTTGTTACTGTGCCCATGGGGTTTTCTTGGCAAAGATACTGGAGTGGGTTGCCATTTCCTTCTCCAGTGGATTGCATCTTGTCTGAATTCTCCACTGTGGCCTGTCCATCCTGAGTGGCCTTCCATGGCATAGCCCGCAGGCGAACCACGCAAGCCCCCTCGCCACATTAAGGCAGCGCTCCATGAGAGGGCTTGAAACTCAACATCAAAAAAACTAAGATCATGGCATTCGGCCCCATCACTCCTTGGTAAACAGAAGGGGGTCTTGGAAGCAGTGACAGAATTCTTGTTCCTGGGATCCAAGATCACTGCAGATGGTGACTGCAGCCATGAAATTAAAAGACGCTTGCTCCTTGGGAGGAAAGCTATGGCAAACCTAGACAGCATAATCAAAAGCAGAGACATCACCCTGCCAACAAAAATACGCATGGTCCAAGCAATGGTATTCCCAGTAGTCATGTATGGCTGCAAGAATTGGATCATAAGGAAGGCCAAGTGTCGAAGAATAGATGATTTCGAATTATGATGCTGGAGAAAACTCTTGAGAGTCCCTTGGACTGCAAGGAGATCAAATCAGTCAATCCTAAAGGAAATCAACCCTGACTGTTCCCTGAAAGGCCAGATACTGAAGCTGAAGCTCAAATACTTTGGCCACCAAATGAGAAGGGAGTACTCATTGGAGAAGACCCTGATGATGGGAATGATTGAAGGTAAAAGAAAGGGACAACAAAAGATGAGATGGTTAAGCAGTGTTATCGATGCAACAAACATGAAATGGAGCAAACTCCGGAGAACGGCGGAAGACAGGAGGGCCTGACGTCACAAAGAGTCGGACTCGACTGTGCGACTGAACAACAACAACAGGACTGCTGCTGCAGATGAACACAGCTACCCATCTGGACTATACAAAACATAACTGTTTACTTATTTAACGTGGAACAATGTAGCATAGTGCAGACACCTGCCTTTCATACTCACTACGAAAGTTAGCTGTACAAAACCTGTAGTTTTGTGCTAGTCTAGACAGCCTTTTTTCTGAGATTTTGTGCATATCTAACACAATGTTTGCACCAAATACATATTTATTAGTAATAGCAGTAGTACCAGGACCATCAAGAACAGTACTTGTAGTATCAGTAGAAGCAGATAGCAGTATGACTATGGAGAAGTACTACTGCCCTGTAAAGGCTGGTTTAAATTACTTGTTTTTGTCTTGTTTGGTTTCAGGTTCAAGCTTTCTTGATTACTTAGGCATACTCACACATCAGCTGGCTGTGCTCCTAGCACTGCCCTGAGGGAAACCCTTTCTCCCTTGGACCCTCTGGAGACAAGTGCTAGATGAAGCATCAGAGGCCAATAAGAGCCGGCTGGGCTCCCTCTTTTTTATTCCTCCTCCCTCACCCCTCTTCACATGCTGGACTGACAGAGATAGGAGAAAAGAAGTGGGGAAATCATAGTGTTTGGGGCCTTGGTAAAAGGGGTCTGCGGGGAAGAAAGGAGCAGCAGTTGGCGCAAGGGTTTTGAAAGGCAGGAAGCCATGGATCATATGTGGAGCTGCTAGAGGCGGTGGGTTGCAACAGCTGCACTGTATTCTCATTTTGAGCTGTCCATTCAAGAACATCATCTTCAACAAGATGAATCTTTACAGTGGCTACAAACAGAGATTCCCTGAAGTGTTCCTTCAGTCTTTTCCTTTCTCTTCACTGTTCATCTACTGCTGTGAGCTAGCAAAGACTGGCTCTAGCATCAGTGCCAAGAGTCCCCCGTCATACATTTGTCAGTATTCCATACTCAGTTTGCAGAAAGAAGGTATATAGGATGATGTTCCTTAGCTGTTCAGAACTGACTATTCATGCCGCCTCCCACATTATTGTATCACAAGAGAAAGCTGGAAGATATTTTATTCCGTTTTGATTTGTGGTCAGAAAGTAACTTCAATGAGTTTCCCTTTTCACTCACAAAAGGAAATGTACATAGGAGCCATTATAGCCTCTAACAAAGGATTCAATGGCTGTAAATAGCACTAACATTGAATAGTTTAATTGCCATCCCTGTTAATCAGGCATCAAATGAAGGCCAGTCTTTGTAAGTGAAGACACTGTGGATTGCAGACCCTATTTCAGAGAGGCAGTATTGTCAACACTATGTAGGACACCTCTACCACCACAAATTGGGACAAACTTATCCCTCCCCTGAAAATTAAGATAAATATTGGAAAATATTTTCTGCTGAAGTTTTAACATTCCTGAACCAACCCATTGGACTCCTAATGTTCCTTTACATTTTCTTCTCATCAGAGGCAGTCTTAGCCAATTGACAACAGGGGTATCTGCCCCAGACCCCACAGTTGGGGAGGCCCCACCCACCAACAACCTTGCCCCACTGAAGGAGGAAGAAAAGAAGAAGAGCAGGGTCCCACCACTGTTTGCACCTGCACCATCTGGGGGGTCGAACAGCTAGCTTCCAGCAAAAGCTCTCCTCATATGGGGTGAGGGCCATCCTTTGCTTGTCCCCAGCAGGAGATCTTGTGGCGGGGTGCCAGTGATTCCAGGGCTCATCCTTGGCTTTTGCCCAGGACCCCAGGACCAATAAGAGTGCCCCTACTGCTCATACTCTGTCCTTTGTACTTTAAATGAGTACTTCCTCCATGAAGCCAGCTCCTACTTCGCTGTTAAATAGGTCCTCAAAACTGCTACATATTATTGTTTATAATTTGTAAAGGTAAAGGTAAAGGTTCCCTTGCTCGAAAGCCAGTCGAGTCCGACTCTAGGGTTGTGGTGCTCATCTCCGTTCCAAAGCCGAAGAGCCAGCGCTGTCCGAAGACGTTTCCGTGGTCATGTGGCCGGCATGACTAAACCCCAAGGCGCACGGAATGCTGTTACCTTCCCACCGAAGCGGTACCTATTTATCTACTTGCAATTTCTTGCTTTCGAACTGCTAGGTTGGCAGGAGCTGGAACTAGAGATGGGAGCTCACTCCGTCATGTGGCACACTCGGGTCTTGAACTGCTGAACTATTGACCTTCCACAGCCTGCAGTTCAGCGTCTTAACCACTTGAGCCACCGCAGCTCCTTTATAATTTGTATTGCACATTAAATATTTGGAGTACTTCACAACTCTTATTTTAACAACAGTTTTGAAATGTTGGTCACCACTATTTCCATATTAAAGATAAAATTTGTCCAAGGTCAAAACAGTACACAAGTTTGCAGCCAAGCCTCCTGGATCAAAGTCCAAAACACTATTCAGTGGACTACTCCAGCTCATAAAATCATCTGTTCGGTACAAATCAAACTTTCCTGTCTTTGCTGCATTTTTCATCCATCATGGCCCTTTTATCCTGTGCGTGCTACTTGGAGAGTAAACCTGGTGCTGAGCAGTGACTTACAGACTTACAGATACTAAAATGTTCTTAAAGTAACTGACAGAAAGGCATATACCAGGCAAGAGAGTGATAAGAAAAAACTCTTTGTACTTTAAGTATGTTCCTGTCAAAAACAAAGGATGCAATCCATGGAGACTTGCTATTGTGCCAGTGCCATTGAAATGAATGTGACTGCAATAGCAGCAGAGTTTGGCAGATGGCACTGAAATTTAAAGTAGAGCTTTTATGACTGTTTTTCACTGTAGGGTTCCCCCCCATCAGTAAGATGACTCATATATCCAAATACATTGTAATCTTGTGAATGGCTCAGACTGTGGGCCACTGCATGTTTGAAAATACTCAGAAGAGTTCTACACATAGGCAGGCCTCTGAAATAAAATGTATGTTGAATAATTTGGACCAGGATGCACAAAGAGATTTTCTATGGGACGACTGGAAAACTGTTGTGTCAAGGTAAAATGGGTAAGATCTGGTTGTATGAATCTGCCATTGTTAGCTAAATATTGGATTTCCCCCCTCATGAAACTGCTCAAACTATATATCCTAATTTATTCTCTTTATGCTTAATGTGGAGGAAAATGAGCATGAAATAATATTACTAATGAGTTATATTCTGTTTTGCAGCCAGATTGGCCCCCAAAACGGATTACAGTCAAGTCTATAACAATGTAAGATTCAAACAACTGGCAACAATTAATGCCATTAAAGTGACAGAAATCCTTCTGACGGATGGGAATATCAGAGTTTTGCATCTGGAGACAAGAGAAACCTTGCCTACACTAGAGAGAGAGCATACTTCAGTGCTTGATGGGGAGCCATTGATTAAAGGACAACACTTTTGTCCTTGTTCCAAAGTCTGAAAAGTTCCGTTACAGTCCTTTCCCTGAGCCTCCGGCTTATCTGGCTGCTGGAACTATTACTGCAGAGTCTATCTGCTCCCAGCTAGATGTTAACATTTAGGAGCTACATTTAGGAGGGGCTGTGGCTCAGTGGTGCAGTGGCAGAGCATCTGCTTGGCATGCAGAAGGTCCCAGGTTCAATCTCTGGCATCTCCAGTTGCAGGAAGACTGTCACAGGAGCGGCCCTGACCTATCCCACCCATGATATGTTGTCATCAGCCCTGCTCCCAGATTTGTTCAAGGATCAGGTGCTTCAGAAGAGGGCGTACTTTTTGCCCCACTACCATCCCTGAGGCTGTGCTTGTGCTCTGGTGCATATTCCCTATGGGATGATGTAGGATGAAGGAGTTTGTTTGTACAGGCATGGAAGGGCTATACTTACAGAAACTGGGGGGTGGGGATCTTATTTTTAAGCCACCTTAAAGACCTAAGTGATAGAAAGGTGAGGGTATACGTGTTTAAAATAAATAAATAATACATAGTAATTGGCACCTATCTATATAAAATATATGGGGCTGTGGTGGCTCAAGTGGTTAAGACGTTGAACTGCAGACTGGAAGGTCGGTAGTTCAGCAGTTCAAGACCCAAGTGCCGCAAGACGGAGTGAGCTCCTGTCTCTGGTCCCAGCTCCTGCCAACCTAGCAGTTTGAAAGCAAAAAATTGCAAGTAGATAAATAGGTACCGCTTTAGTGGGAAGGTAACAGCGTTCTGTGCGCCTTGGTGTCTAGTCATGCCGGTCACATGACAACGGAAATGTCTCTGGACAGCGATGGCTCTTCAGCTTGGAAACGGAGATGAGCATCTCTAAAGTCAGATTTGACTGGCTTTCGAGCAAGGGAAACCTTTACCTTTACTTTTACTATATAAAATATAGTGAACAGCAAAGAGGATTAAAAAAAAAAAAGATAGCTACAGCAATTAACTCTGGTTATGCTGAAAAACCCTTTGAAGGGTTTTGTTGTCTCTGAAAGTGTTATTTTAATATTGCTGGAAATCCTATACATTCTGCTAGCAGAATCTCAGGATGAGGTCTTAGCCTTTTGGCAGGTCCCTCCCATCTTGGTTTTGATATGACTTGAATTGTTTGTTCAATACAGTTGCAAGCAGGACTGAAAACTGTCAAACAGAAGTCAAATACTATCAAGGAAGAACATCAAAAAGACAGAAATGGGAGTCTTCTGCAGCACAACACTTTAGATTTACACACACTAATATGAATTTCTGGTCCAGGTTAAAGTCCGGTGCATTCAGCAAGCCCATAACATGTCCATAATTTTAATTAGCATTCAAATTAGCATATACAGCTTGAACAGAATAGTACGATTCATTGTACACAATGAATTCCTACATTCAAGAAAATATTTGTTTTATTTTTTTCATGGGGTTCTGTTTCCCCCCTGTAAATATTGACAAAATCATCTGGCTGTAATAGAAAAAAGAAAGTCTTCATGGTCTCATTTACTACATGGATGTACATTTCAACTCAGCCTCCACTTGAAATTAAATTCTCAGGAGAATGTACTGCCTGATGTAACAGAAAATCATTCCTGGACAATGGTAGGGAATATAACCAAAGCTCTTTCAGACATTTCTAACATGAAGAATATATATTCAATTACACAAGAAATGTCTCTTGTGTTACCTTTTTTGTTGTATGGGGATAGGAAACCTTCTGTTCCATAGGCAAGGCATATAATTTGCTGGGTATTTGAGTTCTGACCAGTTTGCAGTACGTTAGATTCAGACTGTAAGATCTCAACAGGAGAGCACAGAAAGGGAACAGACACAGAGGATCAGAAGCAGTCAGGGAACATTAACTGCATACATGCATAATTATTACTACAGTGACCTGATGGATATTCTGCAAGGATTTCAAAAATACTTCTTATAACCTTAACTCTAGCTGTGTGACTGCTCAGCCGCAAGATGAGGGACATAAAGAATAAAATCCTCTCCCCCATGCTTGTGTACACTTTTAAATCAAGCATGCTTAACACGCAATATGAAAATTAAATACAAACCAATTGTTTCTACATGGTATATTGAACAATATATCAAATTTAACAGAATATTTTCACATCAGCTCAGGGACTGAAGATGCATATACATCACAGGATGGAAGAGTAAAATGCTCTGATTATAATACTCCCTGCTAGGTTTATTTTTTCTTAATATCAAAGTATTTATTCACCAGGATGAAAAAAACAACTAATGATTCATGCATTTATTATTCTATGCACAGAAATGTATACTCTGCATAATTCAAATATTACATGACAATTTAGTGTTACCCACAGATCAGATTAAAGTATTACATCTGTGGAGTTTCTGGTATTAATAAAGCACAATCCACTTGTCCACAGTTTTATACCAGCCTGCCTTCGTATAAGGTCAAACTAAAAAGTTTTCGACAAGTGCTGCATGTTTGATTTTTTTCTGTCTGCTTCTGAGGCTGAATTTAGAAGTTTAGCTAAAGAAGTTTAATGTAAGCATTGCAATTCTCCAGGAAAAAAATCTACTAATTTTGTTTTAAAATAAAACTTAGGGTAACTGAAGTATCTTTAAGTTGTGCAATAATCCTTCCAGTACTTTTGCATCCCAAAAGGCTGCAGATGTGACCAGCCACTGCAAAATGGAAGTTGTTTATCAGCAGTCTACATTCCAAACCGACACCTGTAATTTCCCTCTATCTTTGCATCAGCAGAATTAAGATATCTAGAAAAACCCTCCAAGACACTTGTCTGCATATTAATGTATAAATATGCATAGTAAAATGACCCGTCCCTCACCTTGAAGGCGAGATATATTACACTGGATTCTTCTGCACTGTTCAAACTACTTTCTTTGGGATGTAAAGGGTTCTTTGCTTTATACCAACAGAGTGAATGAAACAACTATTTGAAAGGACTTTTTTTGCATGGGGGGGCATAGGTATTTGTCACCTTTTGTGCACAGTTAATTGCCTGGATACCTGAGAAATAACTGTTTTCTATCATTATCAATAACGTTCACTCACAGAATAATTCTCACTAAAATCTATGACTAAGACTTAAGTAAAGGTAAAGGTTCCCTTGCTCGAAAGCCAGTCGAATCCGACTCTAGGGTTGCGGTACTCATCTCCGTTTCAAAGCCGAAGAGCCAGCGCTGTCCGAAGACGTTTCTGTGGTCATGTGGCCGGCATGACTAAACACTAAGACTTACATAAATGTTGTTATTAGCTCCTTCATGTTGTGCATTTTCAAAGTTAATTGCTTTTTGAATATTAATAGGGCTACCCATTTCCTCTATGAACTATACTTGCATGCTTGGTGATGGTGCTACCACCACAGCCTAACCGAAAAATTATTGGACTTCAGTGCATTTGTTTCCCAGGTAACATTTATTTATGGTCTGACTTTCTCACTAAGACTTAAGGTAGATTGTAAAACAACACAGTCAAATAGCATGAGATCTAATAAGCAATGCAATAGGCCTAGGATTACCAAAAAAGACAAGAAGGAGAAGAAGAGAAGAAGAATGGATTTTTATACCCCACTCTTCACTACCCAAAGGAGTCCCGGAGCAGCTTACAATTGCCTTCCCTTCCTTTTCCCACAACAGACCCCCCTGTGAGATAGGTGGGGCTGAGAGAGTTCTGAGAGAACTGTGACTGACCCAAGGTCACCCAGCTGACTTCATGTGGAGGAGTGAGGAATCAAACCCAGTTCTCCAGATTAGAATCCGCCACTCTTAACCACTACACCACACTGCACCACACTGCACCACACTGGCTCACTGGAGAACACTTTACATCCCACAGAAAATAAAAGAAAGAATGCAAAAAAGTATCTCTGCTGAAATACAGCTGTAGGGTGCAATCTTAAGCAGAATTACATCATTCTACATAAAGTAGGGTCTGGAGGACTCAGGTTTGAACCCCCAGTCTACCCCAGAAGCTTGCTGGGTGACCTTGGGCCAGTCACTTTCTCAGACTATCCTAGGGTTCCCTGGAGGCAGTGTTCCCTCTAAGCTGAGTTAGTGTGAGCTAGCTCACAGTTTTTTAGCCTCCATCTCACACATTTTTGTCTTAGCTCAGGAAGGATGGCTCCAGAACAAACTAATTGATGCAGTAGCTAAATCACTTGCTCAGAACTTTAATGCCAGTAGCTCACAAAGTGGAATTTTTGCTCACAGGACTCCACAGCTTAGAGGGAACATTGCCTGGAGGTGCCTGGAGATCTCCTGGAATTGAAACTGGTTTCCGAAGATCAGTTCCCCTGCAGATAATGGCTGCTTTGGAGAGTGGACTCTATATAGCATCATACCCTGCTGAGGTCCTTCCCCTCCCAAGCCCCATCCTCTTGAGGCTTCAGTCCCCAAATATCCAGGAATTCCCAACCAAGTGTTGGAAACCCTAGACTATTCTACTACACATGGTAAAATGGAGGAGTAGAGAAAGATGTAAACTGTTTTGGATCCACATTGAGAAGAAAAGTGGGGACTTCCAGTTTGTGGATCAGCGATGGCAGTCGTTCTCCCCAGAACTCGGGGGAGCGACTCGCACACCAGCGGCATGTAGGGGTGCTACCTCAAGTAGCACTCACACGGAGCCTTTGCGAAAGGCTCCAGGTCATAGGGCTTTTGAGGGGCAGCCTCTTTGATGGCTAAATGCCGGAGAATTGAGGTTCCCTCCGCCCTGATGGTCCCGCTGCTGTGTGGCCCTCGGGCACAAGCTGATTATATGTAATGCATTTTATAGTTGCTGTTTGCATATTTGGCTTAAGACCTCAGGTCAATGAAGCTAATAAATGAAATGGAATGGCTGATTCGACTGGAACAAGCGCTGGAGATCGAGTGGAATATAATTTACTGTGAGCGAGGTCAGAGAAATGACCGACAATGAACATGAGTTCAAAATAAACAGAATATTTTAAAAGCGAACTACCCCCCCTGTGGGAAAAGCGTAGCACAAAGAGGGACACCTCCTATGCAAACAGACAGTGTAACGAAGGGGGCAGGGGGGAAAACAAGCAGCGATTTTGTTTTGAGAGACTTACTTGAGCGCTGACAGCGAGGTGATGATTTTTCGAGTCCGTGAGAAGCGGTTTGGAATTGTAAACAAGCGTATAAAATGGCGGTCTCGCAAAGAAAGTTTAAAGCAAAACCAGCGGGTAGTCAGAGCCCAAAACCGGAAGAGGGAGCAGAAGTCATGAAAATATTAGCGGATATACTCAAGCTGGTGATGGAGCAACTCGATGGTATTAACCAGCAACTGACCTCGCTGAATCAAAACTTCGCAGCCCAGCAGCTACAACTGGCAGAAACAGCGAAGAAGGTGGAGCATACGACTGAGAGAATTAAAGAGATAGACACCACAAACAAGAAAACGAAGAAAAGAATGGGGGAAGTTGAAGCAAAATAAAACTTCAAAGAAAACCATTTGTTACAGCTACAAATTGAAAAAGCCAACATGATTCTCAGATTCCAGGGAGTTCCTGAATCGCAAACGGAGGATCTGAGGAAGCTGCTCAGCAAGATTATTGCTCCAGCAATAGGCTCAACAGCAGATTAACTGGTAAAAGAGATGGAGACTGCTTATGGGGCATACTCCAATTATATTAAAAAAAATAGCCTGCCTGGAGAAATTGTGGTCAGATTCTCAAGAAGACAGACCAGAGATGCTATTTTAAAAGTGACTTCAGCAACTCCACTGAAAATGGGGAATATAAACATTAAAACTTTAAAAGACATTCCATTTGAAATTCACCAAAAGAGGAAAAGCTATAAGGACGTAATTTCTTTTCTTCAAACCAATGGAATTTCGTACAGGTGGGCGATTCCAGAGGGTGTCAACTTTAAACTTGGGTTTTTAGTGTAGTGTGGTTATCTATCCTTTATCCTTAGATGTTAGCCCCCTCCCTCATATTTTCTTTGTAGTTTTGTAGTCTTATAAAAAATAATAAAAAAATTCCTCCGGGGATTTCAAAAAAAAAAGAGAGAGAAGAAAAGTGGGGTATAAATATCAAAATAAAATCAGGGGTCATTTCCCGCAGGAGCGCACAGGAGCGGAGCTCCGGGAGTAAAGAGCCCAGGGGGCGGGCACATGCAACAAGCCCCACCCCCTGCTCCCAGCAGCCCTCAGTCAGAGCAAGAAGCAGCCAGGTAAGTCGCAGAGCTCCCCCCAGCCCCCCGGTCCAAAACAGTCCAGTGGCACCTTTAAGACCACGTTTTATTCAGGTACAAGCTCTCCCTCCTCTGCGAGGACAGATCTGCATGTTCTCCCCCCCCCCCAATAGCTAGCAATCCAAAACAGTCCAGTGGAACCTGAGCGGTGGGTGTTGCCTTCTGACACACTTCCGGTGATGTCAGGGGGTGTGGCATATGCAAATCAGTTATGCTAATTAGTTATGCTAATGAGCTCCTGCACCTCTTTTTCTACAAAATCACCCCTGAATAAAATATGCTCATTGACTTCAGTGGACTCAGAAGGATGTAACTAGGATTGCATTTTGGACCATGTTAGACAATCTTTTCTCTCTTAGTCTCTGTTCTTATCTGTGAGATGAGATTTGCAACGGCCCTTAATGGGTTTTAAGAAGAAGCAAACCTGTATTAAGAATCCCTCCACATTTGCGGGGCAGCCCTTTTATGAAATAGCTAAAGCATAGACATGTTATAGGTAGAACCAGAAACTTCTTTTCATTCTCAGTTCTTATAGCAAATAACTACTAGTAGATCTGAAGCAGCGACTTGATTCTGTCACCAGAAAGATATGTGGGTGAGTAAGAATTTCTGTGTATCTTGTAAAAACAGTCCTGCACTTGTAGATGCATGTGAAGTTGGGAATATGTGTCTGCTTATCTGAGAGGGGAAAGTGAGCTAAAAAAAATATCTATCCTCTAGTTTCAGTTTTGCCTGCCAAGTTTGCCTGTTTTCCCCTTCTGAAGTGTATGCAAAGTCTCATCACTTTCAGAAAGGCTGTAAGCACTGGAACATACTTCCAAATAAATGTGTAGGAGACGAACTGGAGATTAGAATATATTTCTTCATTTGAATCAAATGCACAAGCAAGAGATCTATTGCAGTAGGTCAGGAAGCCCTTCTAATGCCACATGTGACCATTACACCATTCTTAAGGGTTCTAATATCAAGCTCACTTTGATCAAATAGACCAACAACTTACTTAATCCTAGCTATCTATCAAATTGTGGATGTGGAACGGTAAACTATATTTTCAGATCTCGGATGCTAATGCAGGTCGGTACTTGGATGAGAGACCACCAAGAAAGCCTTGGCAGAGGATGGCAATGGCAAACCACCTCTGCTTCTCACTTGCCTCAGAAACCCTATGAAGTCACCATGAGTTGACTGCAACTTGACAGCACTTTACACACACATCTATCAAATTTGCATCCTTTACTCCCTTCAGTGAGCTCAGTGGTGGTGTCTCCCCGCACATTTCTTTCTTCACAAGAATCCTTTCAAGTGGCTTCACTTGAGAGAATGACTGCTTTGTGGTCTCTTAAAATTAATGTGGAAATAGAGATTTGAACCCAGGGCTTTCAAGTCAAACTGCGACACTTTATAGAAGAAGAAGAGGAGGAGGAGGAGGAGGAGGAATCATAGAATGTTAGAGTTGGAAGGGACCTTGCAGGTCATATAGTCCAACCTCCTGCACTCTGCAGGCGCACAGTTGAAAGATAACAGCCCTACATACCTACAACGTACCCGAAAGATGGTCATCCAGCCTCCTCCGCTTGAAAACGTCCAGTGAAGGAGCATCCACCACCTCCCGAGGCAGACTGTTCCACTGCTCAACCACTCTTACAGTTAGGAAGTTTCTCCTGATATTTAGCCGGTAACGACTCCCTTGTAATTTCCACCCATTAGATCTAGTCTTGCAATCCGGAGCAAGAGAGAATAGATCTGCTCCATCTTCTACATGACAGCCCTTCAAATACTTGAAGACTGCAATCATGTCCCCTCTAAGCCTTCTCTTGTTTGAGTATGTCTTCAACGCTTTGAAATAAATTTTGCTTTTCTTTAAAACGTGGATTTATTCTCGATGCTTGGGGATCCAACAGTTTTTATTCTAGGATTGCCAAAAGGTTTGGAGACAATTGTCCTGTCCCTTTAACAGAGGCTTAATGCATGGAAGTGGGCTGCTGAAGCTTTTTATGGTAGACTAGCAGTAAAGCCCGTTGTGAAATAAATACAACGGGATCTTGAAAGAGGCTCTGGGAGAGTGCTCTGGCTTTGGGCAAACAGTGTCAGTTTCCTGTGGCGACCTCAGCAGGGTTTAATGACAGAGTCCACTGTTTTCTCCAGAGGGACTGATCTCTGCTACCTGAAGAGCATTTGTATGTTTGAGTTATCTGTAGCCCTCACCTGGAGAGTGGTAACCATTGTTACCCATTCTCCTCTCCCCTATGAGGTATGTTATGCAACTGAAAATTCCAACTGCCTTGCGGGGGGGGGGAGTTTGAGGTGTGGAATGGACTGAAGTCCAATCAGCTTCCATATGCAAAAGACCAGGTTGTCGCAGCAGTTGTGGTGTGGGCGGGACCCGGGCTTTGCCTTCTGATTGGTGGTGATATATGCTGAGGAGCAGTGCCATCAGCCATACACTAAGGGAGTGCATTTTAGAATTAGAACTTTGGCACCCACTATTCAATTATATATAAGGAGAGATGTTCTCAGACTGCCATAGCCGCTCATGTGCAGCAAAAGAACATAGGATCAAGTTTGTGCCAACCCCAAAAAGGACATGTCCATTCATGGTGCCTAACATAACTGAATCAGAGGGCCAAGAAAGCTACTGCAAACTCAGGATTGGTGCAAACGTTCATCAGGGGAAAAAAAGATGAAGTGAGCAGGTTTATAAGGTGGGGCTGGACAGCTCTGAATCACTTAGCTCCCACAGAATGTTCTATGGCACAACAGATGCTACAGTAGGGTACAGGGCTGCAAAACTGTATCCTGCAGGCCAGGTTGATTGACTACTGCAAAAAAAGGCCATTTCACTGGATCATGTTCAGATTAGTATAGAATTATGAATGTTATAAACTTTTAGTCATATTACTAATTGGGAGGTACAATCCACCAAGCATGGATGGTGAACAATCTTCTTTTTTGTGGGCAGCATGCCCAGCAAGAATGCTAGATTGATCAATTTAAATTTTTAAAGAAAATTTAACTAGAAATCCAACTAAAATATTCATTAGAGCTGGTATCTCAGATCAGCTCTGACAACAGAAATAATAATAATAAAAGCTGTGTTACAGCAATCAGAGCCAAATTACCAACTACAGTGACTTACGTAATAACAAGGAAATTTTTTAGTGGATAGCATAGACTTTGTCATTTTATGAAAGATAGGGTGGGGTAGCGGTTAGAATCTCAGACTAGGATCTGAGAGACCCAGGTTCAAACCCCAGCTCTGCTGTGGAAGCATGCTAGGTGACCTTGGGCCAGTCACACATAGGCAGCAATCACACACATTGAATAATCCACTTTCGATCCACTTTCAATGCACTTTTGAATTGGTTTTTGCCACTTTATACAAGCTCTTTCTGCACCTGTCTTTTCCCTCTGTTTATGAGGGCATCTCAGTCTTCTGTTCTGCATTCCCTCCCACTTTCACTGCCACTTTGTATGGGGGCTTCTTCTTGGTTCTGCATTTATTTTAGGGGAATCAGCACTCAGACTGCTTCTGCAGCAAAAGAACATAGGATCAAGTTTGTGCCAACCCCAAAAAGGACATGTCCATTCATGGTGCCTAACATAACTGAATCAGAGGGCCAAGAAAGCTACTGCAAACTCAGGATTGGTGCAAACGTTTTCGCACGGGCGAAAAAAGGCGGGGAACAAGTGTATCGGAACCGGGAGAGGGAACGGGGGACTCCTCGGAAGCGGTTGACAGGTGAATCGCTTCCCTCCCGGCTCCCCGCAGCAGTTTGGGGGATGGGAGAGCTACTGTAAAAAACAGTTTTTTAACCAGTGTTTCTAAGCCAAGCAGACTTTGATCTCAAATATTTCTCTCAAAACAAAAATGAATGCATGGATTGATGGTTTGCATTCTGATTTGATACTAAGCATTGATAATTGTATATTATTCTTGGGTTATTCCCATTACATAATGTTAGTGAACATTGCCCTGTTAATACTGAAATGCCTCATTCATTCAATGTTATTCCAATTTTCCTAGAAGAATTCCTCCCACCAGCCAGGGCTCTGTGAAAAGGAAGAGAGAATACAGGGCATTAAAGGAGTAGCCAAGGCTTCTCCACAGGATAAGAGCAATCAGGGCTCAAAACACACTTTCTTTCATGAGTATGCAGAAAGCATAATCCACAGGAGTTTTCAGCACAAAGTGCTGAAGAATAATTACATATGCAGAATGAAAGGAAATGATTCAAACCATTTCATGTTCTGGGGAAATCAGGAGTAAAGACTGAGAAAGGTCCACAGTAAAATTCAGTTGGAAAGTGCATTGAAAGTGGGTTGAAAGTGGATTATTTAATGTGTGTGATTGCAGGTGCTCTCAGTCTAACCTACCTCACAGGATTAAGGATAAAATGGAGGAGGACAAAGTAAACTGATTTTATCCCCTTGAGGAGAAGAGGACAAAGTAAACTGATTTTATCCCCTTTATGTAGAAAGGTGAGTTATAAATGTCGTAAATCAATAAAAAAATAATACTCTATGAGGCAAGACATTTTCTAAAGATCTATTATTAAAGCTGTTTATTCAGGGACATAGTATATATTATTATTTTGTGTTAAGGATTCAGCCACCATTTTTGCTCAGATCCACCTAGTTCTCCTTTCTATAGTTGTTGTCCCTTATGGCTTTTATACATGCAGGACCCATGATCTCTAGTACAGGCTTTTGTGTGGTCAAAGGGGCCCCACTCATTCCCCTGTTTACCAGCCAGAAAGCTGACTGTATTCAACCCTATGCCTGACTAAGTAATGGTATTAATATTTTGGAAAACAAAACTGGTGCTTGTCAGACAACTGCCTTTTAGCAACAGGCATGCACTTAGCAGTTATGTTGTTCATTAATAAAACTTTCCACCTGACTTAGTGAACATTCCAACTTTCATCCCTCTTTGTACTTCCCATCAGAACTTCATTCTGGTCAAGTTATTCACTTTTATAGTGAACATTGATTAAAATGTTCCTCTGGAGCATCATCCAGCTGTGTAATCATCTCAGGATGGCTTGTGATATTAATTCCACCATTATGTTTTTAAAATGCATGTTCAAAAAAAAGCCCCCCAAGATCAAATATGTATGAATTTATACTAACCGAGAGCTCAGACATGAGAATGAGTCCAGTGTTTTTCATCGCATTTATACCTCATTTATGACCGGTCCAATTGTACAAAGATGCTACATATCATTAGGCATTTCTTAATATATGATTTAAAATCACAACTCAAGAAATATGATGAAACTGTATAGGCTGTTATGACGGACCCCTGTATCTTCCCAACTGTCTGGCAGATTTTTCCCACCAAATCTTCAGTTCCCCTCAGGGCCTGAGTTGCCTTACAATAGTGTGTATATATTCCCTGTCATAAAAGACTTGACCGTCCCACCCTATGTTTAGATATTTTTAGTTTAGGCTTTTTTCCAGCTCAGGAACTCTACTGAAAATACAGAAGCTGTACAGTTTTGTAAACCCTTGAGAAATGGCACTTGAGGCAAATTAACTTTCAAAAACAGAATAAAGGTTTTATTAAACAGGCAGAAAATATATGTATAAATGGAATAGTCAAGGTACTGAAACTGCTGAGGTAAAAACTTTCTAATATTTACAGAGTTAAATTCATAGAACATTCAAGGAAGTGTATTTGTAGTTTTGTTTCAAGGCTCTCTCTCTTTCTCTCTCTTTCTCTTTCTGAGGTACTTTGTTTAGTATATTTCAGTGCAATACAGTTCGTATTGATGTTTCTAGATTTCTTCCTTCAGATATTACAGATTTTCCTTTCGATAATACAGCTTTTCATTAACTCCTGAAGTATCTAAGCTATTCTCCTTTAACACAGACCCAAGTTCTCTTCCCAACCCCTTTCACTGGAAGGAAGTTATTCTCCTTGTCCCTAAGAAGCAATAACTCCTTGTACTATTTGGCTTGTCTGGGAGTTCTCTCTAACTTCCCAGACCTTCTGCCAAATCCTTCTCCAGTATCCTTGCCTGCATAAGGTTGCTATGTAGCTTTGCTTACTGAGAATCTAAGTTCTCTCTCAGAGCAGTGTTAATAAATTTAGAAATGGGGTTTTTCTTCTTTTTGTAGAAGTACTTTTCTCACTATTGCCTGTCAGAAAACACCGACTACGCAAATGTCTCTTCCCTCAGAAGCCATCCTCTAGCTTCTGATCCTGATGTTGGCTTTCAGACCCAGACCAAAAGTGTCTCAAATTGTGAAAGACTGCTTTCCCCTCCAGATCAGCTGTTTCATATCTCTCTCAGCCAATCAGAGAGTAAGCAGAGTAGCCAATCACCTTAGCCCCTTTCTCCAGGGAAGATTAACTCATAACTTCCCTGACTCTCTGTTACAAACAGCATTTTCTGTGCTATTTCGTCACAGCTGTATAACTTCTATAGGCTGCAAGTTTCACTAACAAAGCTCTTCTAGTCACAGTTCTATGGTGGTAGGCAAGGCTTCACAATGAATTTTCCCCTTGCAATGTAGAGCTATTAAAGATATTGAGGTTCTCTATAAAATCAGCTGAACCCAAGCTGATCCAAGTAATAGATAAATATCGAGAAACGGCTGTCAACACTGGCTGCCATTTTGTGTGGCAACGCTAATATATTATGTTACCAAGGAGACACATACTATTTTCTGACACTATTTTTGTCTTTCTTAGCTTCCTTTTAAACATCTAAAAACACTTAATTCAGACAGATAATAGTTGCCAAAATATAATAGATGTCTTAAAATTAATTTTAAAAAATGCTTTTCTGAGTTCCTGTGGAAGCCATTGATTTAACTATCAGTTTTGCCTAATCTGACCACATTCAATTCCATACAGTTTACTTTTAGTTCTTAAAAAGCATGTAGTCTTTGCTTATAAATTAAAAAAAAAAACCATTTGAGGCACTAAAACAGTAGGGTTTTTATTAGAAAATATTAAAACCCAAAGTAATATTATCATCTATAAACTGTAATATTATCCAAGAGCTAAATGATTTGTGATAATGAGCCAAGCATAAAGTAAAGGAACATTTTGTATTCTAAATAATATTAATACTGAGATGATGCAAGTAGTGAGATTGTCTAATTAAATTTTGCTGACAGAAGATGTATAATGAGAATCTATGGAAAATGGAATATAAACCTATTGTCTTGTAAGCAAAGCTAATGTCTTAGAACTGCACAGCAGCAAACTCGTGATTTAATTGTAAACCTCTTTCTTCCATAGGCAGCATTAATCTCATATAGCACTGACGTTAATTCTGTTTCCCTTATAAAGACCTAAACATAATTTTTTCTTTTCAAAAATGTGGACAGAAATACATTACAAAGGAAAAAGGACACATAAATATCAGAAACAGGGCTGCCAACCCTCAGGTGGCACCTGGGGATCTCCCACTAATACAACTATCTCCAGACAAACCTGATCAGTTCCCCTGGAGAAAACGGCTGCTTTGGAAGGTGGTCTCTATGGCACTATACCCTGCTGAGGTCCCTCCCCTCTCCAAACCCCACCTTCCCCAGGCTCCATCTCCAAAATCTCCACGTATTTCCCAAGCATGAACTGGCAACCCTAATCAGAAATGACATGTTTTGCTAATTAAAGAATTTGCGAGAGCTAGAACAAAGTTATTCTGTTTGGCCCTATGTTTTCTCTGGTCCTGCAGTCACTCTCTCTTGGCCCTTACTCTCTCTAAACTCTAAGGCTTACTTGGAAGGCAACTCCTGTTTTCTTAAACCTTATCTGCTGCTGAATGATGCTTTTGATATCTCCTCCTGCTTTCTGACCTACACAATGGTCACAATCTGACTTATCCTTGACTGTTATTGATTCTTTCTCACTGTTGTCTCCCAGAAACTCTCAGCCTTTACTAATTTAAAAACTCTTTAGTTGAGTTTTGACCCTGGATCAGTTCTGCCTTCTGATCATATAATTCCACCCATGTCCTGATAACCAGCAGAATCCCTGGTACATTATAGTACTCATGCTGGACTTACGAGTAAGTGCCTGTACTGCATCAGAATGAATCCATGCTGAACCTAAATCAGGTAACCAATAGTAAAGTCTTCAGGCTGTTCCAAAGATGTGGTGTGGACTTCCAAGTCAAACTGCAACACTTTATACATGATGTCGCACTCATTCTCAGACTGCAATATCCACAGGATCAGGTATGGGTTGGCCTACCCCCCAAAAGACATCCCCCTCCATGGTGCCTAGCACAACTGAACTTTCATCAGCAAAACTGAAGAGAGACAAAGTTTTGAGCTATGTCAATCATATCCACCATATCCAAAGAACCGCCTTTCAACAACTATGCATTGTTTTCATTTGAATAGAATTTGGCAGAGGGATTGATAAATTCTACCACTCTCAGCCTGCCTAATTGGCTGCTTTCAGATGTTACAAACAAACTACAAAATACTGAGACTCATGCATTTTGTCTCCTTGTTATTTTAGGATATCTTTGCTCTAATCCCACTTTCTTATAATATTCCAGTTAAAGAGGTTTAACAAATTGGGGTTTATGTCTTGCCCACAAACCATGGATTCTAAACTATAGTTTAATTCTGGTTTCAAATCCCAATTAGTGGGCAAGTCCTAATTTGTTAAAGTGATTGAATCTGCATGTTGTAACCAAATGTGGTTAGATCAAAGATTTCCTAAACTAGGCAATCTTCAGGCTCAGTGTAGCAAGCAAGGAGAGGATGGGGAGAGGATCATACAATCCCAATGATTTCAAGATTGCTGACATTATAAACAAATCATGATTGGTTTGTGACTTCTTAATGCACTGCATTGTCACCTCTGGTCTTCTAGATTGGGTAATGGTCTGAAGCCACATAATGTGGTTTGACTGCTGAAGCCAACCAGATGTGGCCCCAAAAGCTGCCTATAGAGACTGCCTGTGAATTAAATATATACTGCTCTGAGAACTCAGGGAACAAACAGCATAAAAGCACAGTAAATAAATAAAATTCTACCCCTTTCTCCTGCCTGTTCATACCTTCTTCTTTTGCTCAAAGCATAAATACATTTTGTATCTGTTTTTATTATGCTGCCCTGTGGGTTAATGGACATTTGGCATGTGATCCTATCCTACTGAAAAATATTTATCTCTCTTGAATTCATTCTCTGTAGTTTGGTTATATCATGTGTCCTTTTCCTTCCAATGTAGGAAGGAAGAGAAATACACTCTCTCTTTTCATGCTCTCTCAGCAGAGGTTTTCCTTTGCCTGCTCTCTTTCACCAAGATCCTCAAAGGCTTTTCACACTTTATATGATTGTTTCAAAAGGCGTATTTAGATGGAACATTAAAGTAATCTTGCTGCTAGAAGATCATATTTTGTGAGGAAAGTTAAAAAAAACACACCATACATTTCGGCATGAAAACAGAACCATGTGGTAATAAAATGGGAAGATGGAATATACCCAGCTTTATGCAGGTATATGAACAGATCTAGTAACACCATGAAGAGCAGAGAAACAAATTCTTGGAATATGGCAGAATATTCTGTGGCAGGATCAAATAAAAGATCCTGCATGGACCAAAGCAATATAAGGCTGAGGCTAATCTATATCTAGCACTCACCTCAATGTAACAGACCGCCCATGATGTGGTACAGACTTATCTATGAGGCCTGGCAGTTATAAGAAGATAAGGGCCATCATTTACAAAACATCAGCATATCCTCTAGCATTTTACTGATGAAAATAGAGACATTTCAAGAACCATTTCTACACCCACTTCATTACATATTGCTGAAGGTTCAACTTCGTCCACAATATGCATTTTCTCTCTTGTAATACTCTGTCTTTAAAAAACAAGAAGGTTTTAGTCTTTCTGGTTAAAGATATGTCAGAGGAAAAAACTGCTCTACAATTTATTATCAACAGTTCAAAATATGCTTCAAAAGCTGCAGTGTGAGAAATTCAGGGTGTGCATTGCATGGTGCCTTAGGTTTTTTGCACATGAACATACATGCATATGCATTGGGCCAAAATGCATATCACAAGTTGAGAAATTTGACTGCTAGGGACTGCAGGAATAGGCTGAATTTTTTAAAAATGACACCCGAGTTCCTATGAACAAAGTCTGAATCAGGCATTCCCTAGGGACTGCAGGAATAGGCTGAATTCTTAAAAAATGACACCTCAGTTCCTATGAACAAAGTCTTAACCAGGCATTCCAAAACGGGGGGGCGGGGGGGAGGTGAAGGTGGGGGCAGCAATTCACCAGTGAGATGCACAAGGCAAATAGGGACAGATGAAACATATGCATCAAGTATTGGTGCCCCAGAGCACTAAACTGTTTTGCAAAGGCTAGAAGAAGTTTTATAACAAAACCTGTTCTATGCATGTCAAGTGCATTGAACAAAACTCAATGAAAATGTTTACCACAGACATGCCCTTTCTCTCTATACCCTATCCTTGGAACCCACACAGACCACATCCTCTTGAACATAGGCAGCAAGTTATGTTTCAGTTGTATTAAAGAAGTGAGATATATTGATCTGGAATAGGGTCTTACAACATGCAAATAACTGGGCATTGGTGAACATAGGAACCTGTAGGACTTGCAGGGTAAACCAGGAATGCAGAGGTGTTGTTGTAGTACAGTAAATGGCACAACAAAATATCAGCATATGGCCAAATAGAAGAGAGCACTGGTAAACAATGAACATTCATACTGCCTGAAGGTAGCTATAGGGTGCCTTGGGACCAAGTGAAGGCATCAGCAAGCAGCTTCCTCAGTATCAGTGTCAACAGAAGATCTGAAACTAAAGATCTGCACTACAATGTTATCAATATGTTCTTGCCTCTCTTTCTTACGATATGATGTATGGTGGAGCACAATAGGGTATTAATTTCATGGCTGAAGAGAAGCTAAAGGTATATATATGTCTGAACCAGTCCCACCTAGTATTAGATCACAAGTAAATGCACAAAAGCAAATAATTAATATAGAAGCTAACAGTAACGACTTCTTGTTGGACCTTTAGTTTGGTAGCTGTGGCTATGTTTTTATGGCATTTGCAGGGCATTTGCAGGGCATTAGTAAATAAGAATCTGAGAAATAGCAGAAGGATCAAGGAAACATTTGACAAGGCAAGGAGAAACGGTGATTATTACAGATCAGGATAATAGGAAATAACAGGTGATGGTATTTCGCAGCCAAAAACCTGACAAATAATTATGTTTCAAAGAAGATAATATTCTTAGTTGGTTGATATATTTATTTAAAGCATTTCTAATCCCACATTTTCTACATTCAAGTCAGCTCACAATAAAAAATAGAGAACACAGCACAATAAAATCAAACGGTTAGCATAGAAACCATAAAACCAGCAAATCAATTCAGCATCCAAATTATTTGCAAAATAAGACTTGTGTTTGGCACTCTTTATGACAGAAATCCATGCCTTCTCCCAAGAACAGGAATTGCAGAGTCTTGGGGCAAAAATGGAAAGCAGTTGTCTCCTGCAATGGAGGGAGTGGTCTGCCAACCATAACGACCATTCAGGATCACATATGGAACAAAGGTGAAATAAGACTTGAAGGCTTACCTTACTTTATATGCTTATTAAACATATATAGAAGACTATCAAACATTTTACATTCCAGTCCATGTTTTTACAGATGGCCAAATACAGAAACTAGATTCTAGGAGCATCTGTCTGTGCTAGAGGAGCTGTTGGTATACACATATCCTAAATACAAGTCTTACAGCACAATCCTAAACAGAGTTACATCCTTCTAAGCCGATTGACTTCAAGGGATTTACAAAACTGTAACTCTGTTTAGGATTAAGAACTGAGCTGTAAGAATGTAATCTTGGTCTTCTTAATTCAGTGACAACATTTCTGTTGATTTCAGTGGATCAGAGAATACTCCTCCTCAGTAAGTAATTTTCCTCTCAGGTCTGTTAACTAAAGATGTGCATTCAGGTATTTCTGGTCCAAATATATATCCAAAAATACCTTATCAGTATTTCCTAGATATATTTGGGTATCTGGAGCGGTATTTGGGACTCTTGGAATACTGGTCTCTGGGTCCTGAATATTTCTGGGAATATTCAGGAATATTTGGGACTAGCATTTTGAGGCTCTGAGGCACTTATTTTTTAAAAAAACAGGTTTCCTGGGCAAAAGGAAGGAAGAGAGGAGGAGGCAGCAGCTTTCCCAGGAAATGGGATCAGACATTAGGGGGAACACTAGAACTGTCTGCCCAATAACAACAATTCTCTTATAGCTCTCCAAGGCTCTCTGAGCATAGGAAAAGAGGATAAAAAAAAGTCTGGTTGCAGCTTGACTCCATTTTAGGGCATGATTTTTTGGAGTAGTGTGCTGTTGTTTGTCTAGTCTGACTATGGCTTGGGGTAATTCTGCTGCTTGCTTCTGTTTGCCTTTGAAGACTTTCTTCTTGTTCTGTGTCAGGACTGGGTTTCTCTCTGTTTTAAAATATTGTTTAAAATAGTATTTCAAGTTTGTACACATTTCGGGGGGGATTGTCTGGGCGGTGTTGTAGTTGGGGGGAAGGGAGCATTTGTTTTCTTTGTTTCCTTTAAAAAATTGTTTTGGTGCTATTTTTAAAAGGTTTTAAAAGATTTGTGTTGCTTTGTTGGGTTTTCTTCTTTTGAGTTATTTTAGAATTTTTTTAACTGGTTTGCATTTTCTATTTCTAAAAGGTTCTGATCTTGTAATGTATCCAGTCCAGACCGCGTGGCCGGCTCAGGCTCCACACGGTCAGAGACAAACGTCGAGCTTCGCTCCAAGAGACAATGGACTATGCGGATCCTAGCCCGCTCCAATCAGGGGGCTAGGTTCCTGGCCAAGAGCCTATGGGACTCTCGGCCACTGTAAATAACCTTTTGGGAAGTAGGGGTGTGTTTTGGGTGGCGGTTTCTCGGGGGATATAAGCCGGCCTGCAAGCCGGCCAAAGTCGTCTTGTTCCTGATCGAATAAAGTATGCTTTGCTGAAATCACTCTCCGTCTGCGTACTTTTCAGATCTTTAATGGATTTGTGCTCTGAGGAGATTTTTGGATTCTCGGGTTTGACATTGGTTGTGGTGGTTTTGCCACATTGGCCTGTTGTTCTGCTTTGATTTGATGCTGGTTCTGTTGGATTTGTTGTTTTGCTTGCATTTGGAGGTCAGTGGCTGCTGTTTATTCGTGTATTTAGTTTTGAGATTTATATTTCACCCCTGTCCACAATGCAGGTCTCAGGGAGGCTCACAACATTCTAAAAGACATACAACGGAACCATAAGGTTCATCATTAAAAGAGTTACAACAGTTAAAATCTTGACATTCTCCCGGTACTTAGAAATATTCCAAAGAGAAAACATCTTGACAGGTCCCACAGGACATGTGTCTCCTCTGATAAAGCATTCCACCAAGACAGGGCTATGATAGTAAAGGCCCTTGCCCTGGTGGAAGCAAGATGGACTTCCTGGGGACCAGGCACTGTCATAAAATTGGGTGATGATGAACACAAGCAACGTGTTGCATGTTTGGCTATTCGCTTCTTTGCCCTGGAGAAAGCATGGCATTTTTTCACACATAGAAAACAATGGAGGCAACTAGGATGGCTAGGGTGCCTTGTTCAGGGGCCCATGGAGCTGGATCTTTTGATTCACTCTTTCTTTCTGCCTTAATGGCATGGCCAGCTCTCCTGGCCATCCGCCTGGCAACTTCCACCCCCATCAACAGCACCACTGACTCTTCTGACTGCCTGCTGGCAGCTTCCACCCCCCCCCCCCCAACAGCACTACCAACTGCCCTGGCTACCGCCTGCCTGCTTGGCTGCTCCCCCACACACACACCAATGGCAGCACTGACTCTCTTGGTGTCCTCTAATGGCTTCAGTGATCTCACCTGCTCCCTTATGCTTTGGAGGAGATTTAAGTGGGGACTTTCCCCTCTTTATTCCCCCCCAATCACTGCCAGCTAGGGTCGCCAGGTCAGCAGAGGCCTCCCAATGTCCTTCGGGGAGACCGGAAGTGATGTTGAAACTTTTGGGTCTACTTCTGGTTTCAGCCCTACTTCTTGATGGGGGTGACACTCTGGTTTTGGGGCAAAATTCTATAGTAAATCTGGTTTCAACTCATAGAGCTTTGCCCAAAAACCAGAGTGTCACCCTCAACCAGAAATAGGCCTGAAACCAGAAGTAGGCCCAAAAAGGTCAGTTGGGGGGTGGGATTTTCCTCCCACCGGCCAGCTGGATGGCAGTGGTCAAGAGCCTGGGAAAGTGGGGTTTCCCCTGCTCCCACCGGGGGGGCTAGCAACCCTACTGCCAGCTAAGAGAGGGAAGGGGTCCCTCCTGTGAGTATAATGGCTCCCGCCCCCAAACTGGTGCAGCTGGGCCTCCGTACTCCCCCCTCCCAACATCAATACTGAAGAGCCCAGCATAGCTCCAGGCCTCTGCTGCCAGGCCCATAGCTCTGGAAGCCCCTATGCCCTTAAAGCTTTTGCTACCAGGCCTCCCTGATCCCAACACCAACCCAGGCTTCTGCTGCTGGGCCAGCTGCAACCCCCAGAGCCCCTTCCACCCTCACAGCTGAAGCCAGGGAGCCCAGCTTGGCTCACTGAGAGCCAGCATGTGTAGTGGTTAAGAGTGGTGGACTCTAATCTGGAGAACCAGGTTTGATTCCCCACTCCTCCACATGAAGCCAGCTGGATAACCTTGGGCCAGTCACAGTTTTCTCAGAACTCTCTCAGACCCACTTACTTCACAGGGTGTCTGTTCTGGGGAGAGGAAGGGAAGGCGATTGTAAGCCACTCTGAGACTCCTTCAGGCAATGAAAAGCAGGGTATAAAACCAACACTTCTTCTTCTTCTTCACCCTCTGTGGCCTCCCTACCATCACCACTGAGACTCTTACAGTGGGGGCCCAGGAGCCCGCAGAACGTGCAGAGGGAGAATCCCTTCTCCCTCCCACTTTCTCACTGGCATGATTCCCAGGCTCTCCTTCAGCCAGCTCTGGGCCCAGGGCAGCCCACGGCTTGCTTCATTGCCTCCACTGGGCCTGAGGTGCCCCCAGGATGCTTTGCTGCTGCTGCTGCAGAAAGTAAGCAGTAAAGAACATTCTCTGCACTTGCACCAAGAATGCTGCTTTACTTTGGGGGGGATTAAACATCCCTGTGTATATTTCTTTGAATATTTAAGATTTTTCTGCGATCATACGGAGTGTCTCAAGTCTGCAGAAAAATCTCTTTAGCCTCCATGTGGCCCTGATTTACTGATTTAGATATCTGCAGATGGTGATTCACATGTGGCTAATAGTATATAGATTAGCCTAACATTCCCACTTGGGGTAGGTTAAATCACTAGGAAATCTGTTTTTACCGGTGAAATTTCAGCTGTAAATCTAGCTACTCTGTCAGAAAATGTAGAGGTGGTTAGGTGTGACATAGAGGCCGTGGTCACATGTTCCTAAACGGGACAGAAGCAATTGTGTATGAAATGACAAATATATTCCGGAAGGGAACCGGTTCTCAAACGGTTCTGTCTGAAATGGCAGACTAGAAACCGTTTGGGAACCGTTCCTCTTCCGGAATATATCGCCTGTCTGAAATTCCTCTCTATCTCTGGATACTTAAATACATGGATTGGGGCCATATAGAGAGATGGGATATTTTCATATGAACTTGAGGGAACCCCCAGGTTTTCATAAAAATATGAAA
>NW_015160882.1:321241-323742 GCF_001447785.1 Gekko japonicus
TCAGTTAGCTTTGTACAATGCACAACACTAAACAAAACTGATTTTGAGAGGAGACCAATGTACAGTGTATGAAAGTAGTCTGTTTTTGATGTTACTGTGGTGTTGATCCAGGAGGCCAGATCATCTTTTGGGCTAGGCTGAGTTGGGAGAAAGCCTTTTTAGCAACTGCATTAATGTGCCTCTTCAATAAAAACATTGGATCCAGCTATACATTGTGAAGACCAGCCTTATATTATAGGAAAGCATAGATGTGCAGTTTGTGACTCTGCTTCATGAGCATGAGAATTTCTGCAGCAATAAGACATTGGGAACAATAATTTTATTTATTGAGATTTATATCCCATGACAAAGATCTGATACAAGTAATAGCATTTACCTGAACAGTTTATCTTCACAACTTTATGAAGTTCATGTGGGGGTGCTGAAGCTGGCAGTGTACCTTTTCAAAGGCCATTTAATGAAAAGACCAGGACCTCCAAGGTAGCCTTCTCAGAAGTGCTACCTGTTCCACGCGCAGGGCCAGAGAGACAGGCACAGATCAGAAGTCTCAATGCATGGATGAGACGATGGTATAGGGAGGAAGGGTTCAAGTTTGTTAGGCACAGAAATACTTTTTGGAACAAGAGGGAGCTATACAAAAGAGATGGTCTCCACTTGTCGCAAGAAGGAACCTGGCCACTGGTGCTTAAAATCAAAAAGTTGGCAGAGCAGTTTTTAAACTGAATATTGGGGGAAAGCTGACAGGAGATGAAAAGTCTCTGGTTCGGGATGGCTCATCTTAAAGAGATGAAGTGGTAGCTGTTACTTTTTCTACAAGGAAATGGATTAGAATTGTCCACTGAGACTGAAGCTAACGATATGGATTGCCTGGCAAGGTCTCGAGGCAGCAGGAGGAAGGTTGCGGACTTAACATGCATGGGAAATTATAGGTGTTTATATACAAAGGCTAGAAGTGTCCGAGGTAAAATCACGGAGTTGGAATGCTTAGTGTTGGGGAGGGGGGGAATAGACATTGTGGGTATTTCAGAAACTTTGTAGGATGAGAAGTGTCCGAGGTAAAATCAGGGAGTTGGAATGCTTGGTGTTGGGGTGGTTATATTGGAAGGATGGGGGGGGAAGGGTTGGAGGTGGTGTGGCTCTGTATGTCAGAGAGGGCATATAGTCCAGTAAGATTGAGAGAATAAGAGAATTGGTTTCACTTCTGGAAACTCTATGGGTTGAAATAGTGGCCCCAAAAGGAAATTTAACACTGAGAGTTTGTTATTGCCCACCAGATCAAAAGATAGAGGAGGATTAAAAAATGATGAATGAATTAAAGATAGCAGCTAGACTAAATAATTGTGTCATAATAGGTGATTTTAACTACCCACACATTGATTGGGTCAATATGTGTTCAAGTCGGAAAAAAGAGATTGAGTTTCTAGACACTCTCAATGACTGTGCTATGGAGCAGATGGCCACAAAAGCTAACACAGGAGAGGTGATTCTGGATTTGGTCCTAAGTAACGCCCAAGACCTAGTGAGAGACGTAAAAGTGATTGCACTGCTTGGGAACAGAGACAATAATGTTACTGAGTTCAACATTTGTATAAAGAGGGAGTTACCCCTCCCACTTCCACAACCCCTTTGAACTTTAAAAGGGGTAACTCCTCTGAAATGCAGGGACATGGAGGAGGAAACTGAAAGGAAAATTAGAAAGGGTCAAAACCATTGGGGAAGCTTGGAGACTATTTAAAACTATAATCCTAGAAGCTCAGAAAAAATATATACTGCAGGTTAGGAAAGGCACAAATAGGTATAGAAAAAGCCTAGTGGGTTGGGGGTTTTTTTGGCCTCCCAAATCGAATCAATAAGTGGTGGAAAGCTAGTCTCAGTGAGGTTGATAAAAGGGAACACAGGCTGTGGCAAATAAAATGCAAGTCTGTGATCAGGCAGGCAAAAAGGGAATATGAGGAGCATATTGCAAAAAACATGAAGACCCAATAAAACTTTCTTCAAATACATTAGAAGCAGGAAACCAGCCAGGGAGGCAGTGGGGCCCTTGGATGACCAAGGGGTAAAAGGAGTACTGAAGGATGATAGGGAAATGGCTGAGAAGCTAAGGAGTACTGAAGGATGATAGGAAGAAAAAGAAGAGAGAAGAGATTGGATTTATACCCTGTCCTTCAATACCCAAAGGAGTCTCAGAGCTGCTTACAATCTCCTTTCCCTTCCCCTTCCCACAACAGACACCCTGTGAAGGAGGTGGGACTGAGAGAGCTCTTTTGAGAACTGCTCGTGAGAGAACTGCTCTGAAAGAAATGGCTGAGAAGCTGAATGCATTTTTGCCTCTGTCTTCACTGTGGAAGATGAGAAGTGCTTGCCCACTCCAGAACCGCTGATTTCAGGAGGTGTGTTGAAAGACCTGAGTCAGATTGAGGTGACGAGAGAGGAGGTCCTACGACTGATAGACAACTTAAAAACTGATAAATCACCAGGCCCGGATGGCATACATTTGAGAG
>NW_015160882.1:324052-328067 GCF_001447785.1 Gekko japonicus
TGTACTACTGCTATAAAAAAGGCCAATGCTATGCTGGGGATTATTAGGAAGGGAATTGAAAACAAATCAGCCAGTATCATAATGCCCCTGCATAAATCAATGCTGTGACCTCATTTGGAGTACTGTGTACAGTTCTGGTCACCACACCTGGAAAAGGATTTTATAGCACTGGAAAAAGTGCAGAAAAGGGCAACTAGGGTGATAAAAGGGTTGAAACACTTTCCCTATAAAGAAAGGTTAAAGCTCTTTGGGGTCTTTAACTTGGAGAAATGATGGCTGAGGGGTGACATGATCGAGGTTTACAAGATTATGCATGGGATAGAGCAGGTAGAGAAAGATGGACTTTTCTCACTTTCTCACAATACAAGAAATTGCTGAGCAGTCAGATTAGAACAGATAAAAGGAAATACTTCTTCACCCAAAGAGTGATTAACACATGGAATTCACTGCCACAGGAGGTGGTGGTGGCTACAAGCATGGATGGCTTCAAGAGGGAATTGGATAAACATATGGAGCAGAGGTCCATCAGTGGCTATTAGCCACAATGTATAGATAGGAACTCTCAGTCTGGGGCAAGTGATGCACTGTATTCTTGATGCTTGGGGGGGGGGCAACAGTGGGAGGGCTTCTAGTGTCCTGGCTCCACTGCTGGACCTCCTGATGGCACCTGGTATTTTTGGCCACTGTGTGACAGAGTGTTGGACTGGATGGGCCATTGGCCTGATCCAACATTGGCTTCTCTTATGTTCTTATATTATTATATTGGACCATGGACCAAAGTACTGGTGTCTGAAGTGAATAATTGTAGAATGTAGACTGGGAATAATCTCAGATATTTTTTTTTAGAGTTCAAGGTTAAAAAGAGAAGACTCTGCTAAGATTCAAAGATATATTTTATTATTTCTCTGTTATGTATTTAAACTAAAGCACCAGTCAGAGTGAAGGTGTCAATTCTGTAATAAAAGTAATGTTTCGATTATTTTCTTATTGGCTGGCATTAATAGAAATAACAAGCAGAAATGATATCTACAGATGTAGTATAGCTATTAATACCAGGTGGAGTATTTTCAGAGCCAGGAACTTAACAAGCATAAAGGAAGAACTAGGTTAACTGGAGAGGAAAGTTCAATGAACAGGAATACATATCTATAAAACTCTAGGAAGGTAATATTCTCTAAAAAGCCCAAATATTAATTCTGATTATATATCTGTAACCAATCAAGGTATTATCTATTCTTTGTTTTGAAATAGAGTAATTAGAAATGAGAGGCAGAGTTAAGAAAACTTCAGAAAATAAGAATGGGCCAATCAGAGGATCATAAACCAAGGATTAGGTTCCACAAAGGAAAAGAAGGCTATGAGTGAAAAGACATCAATTATGAAGAAGTAATGGGGACATACCAAGCTCACTTTGCAAGTCACCCTTGATGTTGATAAGGTTGATGAAGTATCTATCTCTCTCTCAAGTTAAAAATAAAGGTATTTATATAAGCATTTCTGTGGTATCCTCCAAAGTTTTAGACCTTTCCTTTGATGTATACTCTTTACATATGCTGTGTATGTCACAAACAGAAACTAGCTCAAATGATCTAGTGAAAAAGTATGCACTGAACCATGGAGAAGCTTATTGCCCTGAATACATACATCTTATGAATGAGGAGGGTGTGTGATTCATTATATTGGACTACATCAGAATTCCATTAAATATATTGTTGATTTTCATCAGCCTGAGTTCTGTAGGTAGTATAATAACAATAATGTATGACTAAATATTATGGTACAAATCATAAACACTATTATGTAAGCAATGCAAATTAGTGACAGCCCTCAATGACTAAATAGTAGCATAAAGGAGCTTGAAGAATGCTAAATGTCATTAGCAGACAAGCTCATTTGAGAGAAGGAATGTGATTGTCAGGTCCTAGAGTAACCACTCTGTTCACAATAGTCCTTGATCAGGTTTATTGGTAAGATATGGCTTCTGGTCAGGTGAACACCTTTGCCAGAACTAACGATCAATAGCCCAGGGATGGGTAGCTGGGAGCGGGTTCTGCCCACCAGACATACGTCACACTCATTCAGGCTACTTACAGGTCATGAGAGAATATACAACCCAACTAACTGCTTCTCAAGACTCCTGTCTCACAAAGCCACAGCTGGATCTGTGAACCATGTGGGGGTAGCTTAGGGAAAGTTACAAGCAGCGCCTCTACTCAACACCATGCATTCGTTCTCACACTCACCCCACCCTTAGGAATGTCAGGGAGGACTGATAAGGTAATAAGCAAAGCCAGCAGGTGTGCAAAGTGAGCGGGGGTTACAAAGGCAAAAGTGGGGATTAGCAATGCAGGACAGCAAGATACAGTTATTGATCATGGTACAAAGACATTCAATCCCCAGGTCAAGGGTCTGAACCTGACATACCGTCCCCCCTCAAGCTCACCCTCCCCCCAGCTTGCCGGGGTACAGTTTGTGAAACCTTCGAAGAAGGGTGGGGGCCCTAACATGCTTGGAAGCAACCCATTCATTTTCCTCAGGACCAAAATGTTTCCACTTAATCAGGTACTGTAACTGTCCATGAAACAACCTGGAATCCAAAACCTCTTCAATTACATGGTGGAGTTCCCCATCGATCGGAAGCAGGAGCTGGATGATTGCATACCCAGGGCGAGGGTTCCAGGTCCCATTTCAATAACTTATAATAGAACACAAGATGCAAAGAACATAGGGATGTAGAGAGGTCAAGTTCAACAGCCACCTTGTTGATAACACATACAACACATACAACCCTACATAATTCCACCCCAACTTCCACCGAGGTTGTAATCCTTTTATATGCTTGGTAGAAATATACACAGAGTCACCAGAAGCAAGATTCCATACAGGACATTTTCCATCAGCATATTTTTTATAGTCTTTCTAGGCCTTTTCTAAAGTCTTATGGAGCACCTCCCAATTCTTTGTAACATTAGACCACCACAGTTGAGCATCACTTGCAAAGGGTTGGCCTAAATCAACCAGATGGAGAGGGCCCCCTTAATACCCATGAACTGCTTTGAAAGGGCTCATCCCAATAGAACTGTGGACCGGGTTATTGTAACTGTACTCGGCGAAGGGCAACAGGGACACCCAGTTGACCTGCTGGTAGTTCACATAACACTGCAAAACCTGTTCCAGGATTTGATTAGTCCGTTCAGTCTGGCCATCCGTCTCAGGATGGTGACTGCTATTCACTCCTCGTTCAACCCCGAGGAGTTTCATGAGCTCTTTCCAAAACCTGGCAATGAAATGGGTGCCATGGTCACTCACGACCTTCTAGGGCAAACCGTGCAGCCTGATCACGTGTTGCATGAAGAAGGTGGCCAATTGTTTAGCAGTGGGTACACCCTTGCATGGTATGAAATGCACTTGTTTGGAAAACAGATCCACAACTACCCAGATTACTGTTTTCCCTTGGCTAATTGGTAAGTCAGTAATGAAATCCATAGAAATCATGGACCAGGGACATTCGGGGGTTTCCAAGGGTTGTAACTGGCCTGGAACCCTCCCCCCTCCGTTTGCTCATAATACATGTTTGACAAGTGGCCACATAGGTTGAAATCTCTTTTCTCATGCCTGGGCACCAAAACTGTCTCTGAACAAGGTGTAAGGTTTTTAAGTAGCCAAAATGACCAGAAAGTTTATTATCATGGCTTTGAGATAAAATGTCACTCCGCAACGATATGGGTACGTAGACTTTCTCCCCTTTACACCATGTGCCATCTTCTTGGTGCTGCAGACCTTCTCGTACCACTAGATCAAGGTCTTGTGCCGAGAAGGCTTCCTTACATTTTTCTATAATTTTCCACAATATAGAGGCCAATGAACCAGTCGACCGCATGCTCTCACATCCGCGACCCCACAAAATCCACTCACTATTCATCCGAAGCAAAAGTATGGCCCCACTCTTGCAGCATCTTGCGTACCTGGATCGCGAAGAACGCAGGCTTGGCCAGATCCTCATAAGTCGTTTCCA